>NW_027464682.1:600000-845520 GCF_043290135.1 Rhipicephalus microplus
ACAATATTTCACCTATCGCAGTTTCGTACTCGCAATAAAACAACACTATCTCGTTAGATGACATCGTTTTTGGTGGTTTCACGACGCTACGTAGCTCAAACTAACCTAACCTTCGCACTTCTATCGTTAGAAAACGTTTTATTCGCTACTTTACAATGTTTTCTACAAGATTACGACGGTTTCATGCGCTTTCACATTAGATATCGCAGTTCCCGACTTGTAATGGTGAAAAACACAGCATCTCACTAAGTGACATTGTTTAATGCGGTTTTAGCGCGGTTCATATCTTAACCTAACCTAACCTAACCTAACCTAATTTAACCTAACCTAACCTCACCTAACCCAACCTAACCTAACCTAACCAAACCTTACCTAACATAACCTAACCTAACCTAACCTAACCTAACCTAACCTAACCTAACGACGTTTGCAAGAGCTTTCACATTAGATATCGCAGTTCCCGACTTGTAATGGTGAAAAACACAGCATCTCACTAAGTGACATTGGTTATTGCGGTTTTAGCGCGGTTCATATCTTAACCTAACCTAACCTAACCTAACCCAACCTAACCTAACCTAACCTAACGACGTTTGCAAGCGCTTTCACATTAGATATCGCAGTTCCCGACTTGTAATGGTGAAAAACACTGCATCTCACTAAGTGACATTGTTTAATGCGGTTTTAGCGCGGTTCATATCTTAACCTAACCTAACCTAACCTAACCTAACCCAACCTAACCTAACCTAACGTAACCTAACGACGTTTGCAAGCGCTTTCACATTAGATATCGCAGTTCCCGACTTGTAATGGTGAAAAACACTGCATCTCACTAAGTGACATTGTTTAATGCGGTTTTACGACGGTTCATATCTTAACCTAACCTAACATTCGTACTTGTATTGAAAAACGCTCTATTACACTGTTATGTTCAAAATTACGATATTTGCATAACCTCACAGTTTTTCACCAACTTATTGTAGTACAGAACGCTGTATCTCGCTAAATGACATCGTTCTTTAAGGTTTCACTATGCTTGCATGCGCTTTAACGAGAATATCACATTACAGCAGTTTCGCACTTGTAACGGTACAACACGCAGTATCTGGCTTGTTCAAGCCGTTTTGTGTACTTTCACAACATTTCACCTATTGCAGTTTCGTACATGCAATAAAACAACACTATCTCGTTAGATGACGTCCTTTTTGGTGGTCTCACGACGCTACATAGCTTAAACTAACATAACTCAAGCTAACCTTCCCACTTCTATCGTTAGAAAACGTTTTACTCGCAACTTTACAATGTTTTCTACAAGATTACGACGGTTTCATGCGCTTTCACATTAGATATCGTAGTTCCCGACTTGTAATGTTGAAAAACACTAAATCTTACTAAGTGACATTGTTTAATGCGGTTTTACGACGGTTCATACCTTAACCTAACGTAACCTAACCTAACCTAACCCAACCTAACCTAACATAACCTAACGTAACCTAACCTAACCTAACCCAACCTAACCTAACATAACCTAACCTAACCTAACCTAACCAAACCTAACCTAACCTAACCTAACCTTACCTAACCTAACCAAATTATCCTTACCTAACCTAACCTAACCTAACGTAACCTAACCTAACCTAACCTAACCTAACGTAACCTAACCTAACCTAACGTAACCTAACCTAACCTAACCTAACCTAACCCAACTCAACCCAACCTAACCTAATCTAACCTAACCTAACCTAACCTAACCTAACCTAACGACGGTTGCAAGCGCTTTCACATTAGATATCGCAGTTCCCGACTTTTAATGGTGAAAAACACTGCATCTCACTAATTGACATTGTTTAATGCGGTTTTACGACGGTTCATATCTTAACCTAACATTCGCACTTGTATCTAAAGACGCTCAATTACACTGTTTCGTTCACAATTACGATATTTGCTTGACCTCACAGTTTCTCACCAACTTATTACAGTACAGAACGCTGTATCTCGCTAAATGACATCGTTCTTTAAGGTTTCACGATACTTGCATGCGCTTTAACGAGAATATCACAATAAAGCAGTTTCGCACTTGTAACGGCACAAGACGCAGTATCTGGCTAGTTCATGCCATTTTGTGTGCTTTCCCAATATTTCACCTATCGCAGTTTCGTACTCGCAATAAAACAACACTATCTCGTTAGATGACATCGTTTTTGGTGGTTTCACGACGCTACCTAGCTCAAACTAACCGAACCTTCGCACTTCTATCGTTAGAAAACGTTTTATTCGCTACTTTACAATGTTTTCTACAAGAATACGACGGTTTCATGCGCTTTCACATTAGATCTCGCAGTTCCCGACTTGTAATGGTGAAAAACACAGCATCTCACTAAGTGACATTGTTTAATGCGGTTTTAGCGCGGTTCATATCTTAACCTATCCTAACCTTACCTAACCCAACCTAACCTAACCTAACCTAACCAAACCTTACCTAACATACCCTAACCTAACCTAACCTAACCTAACCTAACCAAACCTAACCTAACCTAACCTAACCTAACGTAACCTAACCTAACCTAACCTAACCTAACCTGACGACGGTTGCAAGCGCTTTCACATTAGATATCGCAGTTCCCGACTTGTAATGGTGAAAAACACTGCATCTCACTGAGTGACATTTTTTATGCGTTTTTACGACGGTTCATATCTTAACCTAACCTAACATTCGCACTTGTATCCAAAGACGCTCAATTACACTGTTTCGTTCACAATTACGATATTTGCTTGACCTCACAGTTTCTCACCAACTTATTACAGTACAGAACGCTGTATCTCGCTAAATGACATCGTTCTTTAAGGTTTCAAGATTCTTGCATGTGCTTTAACGAGAATATCACATTAAAGCAGTTTCGCACTTGTAACGGTACAACACGCAGTATCTGGCTTGTTCATGCCGTTTTGTGTACTTTCACAACATTTCACCTATTGCAGTTTCGTACATGCAATAAAACAACACTATCTCGTTAGATGACGTCCTTTTTGGTGGTCTCACGACGCTACATAGCTTAAACTAACATAACTCAAGCTAACCTTCGCACTTCTATCGTTAGAAAACGTTTTACTCGCAACTTTACAATGTTTTCTACAAGATTACGACGGTTTCATGCGCTTTCACATTAGATATCGTAGTTCCCGACTTGTTATGTTGAAAAACACTACATCTCACTAAGTGACATTGTTTAATGCGGTTTTACGACGGTTGATATCTCAACCTAACCTAACATTCGCACTTGTATATAAATACGCTCAATTACACTGTTTCGTTCACAATTACGATATTTGCTTGACCTCACAGTTTCTCACCAACTTATTACAGTACAGAACGCTGTATCTCGCTAAATGACATCGTTCTTTAAGGTTTCACGATACTTGCATGCGCTTTAACGAGAATATCACAATAAAGCAGTTTCGCACTTGTAACGGCACAAGACGCAGTATCTGGCTAGTTCATGCCTTTTTGTGCGCTTTCCCAATATTTCACCTATCCCAGTTTCGTACTCGCAATAAAACAACACTATCTCGTTAGATGACATCGTTTTTGGTGGTTTCACGACGCTACCTAGCTCAAACTAACCTAACCTTCGCACTTCTATTGTTAGAAAACGTTTTATTCGCTACTTTACAATGTTTTCTACAAGATTACGACAGTTTCATGCGCTCTCACATTAGATATCGCAGTTCCCGACTTGTAATGGTGAAAAACACAGCATCTTACTAAGTGACATTGTTTAATGCGGTTTTAGCGCGGTTCATATCTTAACCTAACCTAACCTAACCTAACCCAACCTAACCCAACTCAACCCAACCTAACCTAATCTAACCTAACCTAACCTAACCTAACCTAACCTAACGTAACCTAACCTAACCTAACCTAACCTAACCTAACATAACCTAACGACGTTTGCAAGCGCTTTCACATTAAATATCGCAGTTCCCGACTTGTAATGGTGAAAAACACTGCATCTCACTAAGTGACATTGTTTAATGTGGTTTTACGACGGTTCATATCCTAACCTAACCTGACATTCGCACTTGTATCTAAAAACGCTCTATTACACTGTTATGTTCACAATTACGACATTTGCATAACCTCACAGTTTTTCACCAACTTATTGCAGTACAGAACGCTGTATCTCGCTAAATGACATTGTTCTTTAAGGTTTCACGATGCTTGCATGCGCTTTAACAAGAATATCACAATAAAGCAGTTTCGCACTTGTAACGACACAAGACGCAGTATCTGGCTAGTTTATGCCATTTTGTGTGCTTTCACAATATTTCACCTATCGCAGTTTCGTACTCGCAATAAAACAACACTATCTCGTTAGATGACATCGTTTTTGGTGGTTTCACGACGCTACCTAGCTCAAACTAACCGAACCTTCGCACTTCTATCGTTAGAAAACGTTTTATTCGCTACTTTACAATGTTTTCTACAAGATTACGACGGTTTCATGCGCTTTCACATTAGATATCGCAGTTCCCGACTTGTAATGGTGAAAAACACAGCATCTCACTAAGTGACATTGTTTAATGCGGTTTTAGCGCGGTTCATATCTTAACCTAACCTAACCTTACCTAACCCAACCTAACCTAACCTAACCTAACCAAACCTTACCTAACATACCCTAACCTAACCTAACCTAACCTAACCTAACCAAACCTAACCTAACCTAACCTAACGTAACCTAACCTAACCTAACCTAACCTAACCTAACGACGGTTGCAAGCGCTTTCACATTAGATACCGCAGTTCCCGACTTGTAATGGTGAAAAACACTGCATCTCACTCAGTGACATTGTTTAATGCGGTTTTACGACGGTTCATATCTTAACCTAACCTAACATTCGCACTTGTATCCAAAGACGCTCAATTACACTGTTTCGTTCACAATTACGATATTTGCTTGACCTCACAGTTTCTCACCAACTTATTACAGTACAGAACGCTGTATCTCGCTAAATGACATCGTTCTTTAAGGTTTCACGATACTTGCATGCGCTTTAACGAGAATATCACAATAAAGCAGTTTCGCACTTGTAACGACACAAGACGCAGTATCTGGCTAGTTTATGCCATTTTGTGTGCTTTCACAATATTTCACCTATCGCAGTTTCGTACTCGCAATAAAACAACACTATCTCGTTAGATGACATCGTTTTTGGTGGTTTCACGACGCTACGTAGCTCAAACTAACCTAACCTTCGCACTTCTATCGTTAGAAAACGTTTTATTCGCTACTTTACAATGTTTTCTACAAGATTACGACGGTTTCATGCGCTTTCACATTAGATATCGCAGTTCCCAACTTGTAAAGGTGAAAAACACTGCATCTCACTAAGTGACATTGTTTAATGCGGTTTTACGATGGTTCATACCTTAACCTAGCGTAACCTAACCTAACCTAACCCAACCTAACCTAACATAACCTAACCTAACCTAACCAAACCTAACCTAACGTAACCTAACCTAACCTAACCTAACCTAACCTAACCTAACCTAACGACGTTTGCAAGCGCTTTCACATTAGATATCGCAGTTCCCGACTTGTAATGGTGAAAAACACTGCATCTCACTAAGTGACATTGTTTAATGCGGTTTTACGACGGTTCATATCTTAACCTAACCTAACCTTACCTAACCCAACCTAACCTAACCTAACCTAACCAAACCTTACCTAACATCCCTAACCTAACCTAACCTAACCTAACCAAACCTAACCTAACCTAACCTAACGTAACCTAACCTAACCTAGCCTAACCTAACCTAACGACGTTTGCAAGCGCTTTCACATGAGATATCGCAGTTCCCGACTTGTAATGGTGAAAAACACTGCATTTCACTAAGTGACATTGTTTATTGCGGTTTTACGACGGTTCATATCTTAACCTAACCTAACATTCGCACTTGTATTGAAAAACGCTCTATTACACTGTTTTGTTCAAAATTACGATATTTGCATAACCTCACAGTTTTTCACCAACTTATTGCAGTACAGAACGCTGTATCTCGCTAAATGACATCGTTCTTTAAGGTTTCACGATGCTTGCATGCGCTTTAACGAGAATATCACAATAAAGCAGTTTCGCACTTGTAACGGTACAACACGCAGTATCTGGCTTGTTCAAGCCGTTTTGTGTACTTTCACAACATTTCACCTATTGCAGTTTCGTACATGCAATAAAACAACACTATCTCGTTAAATGACGTCCTTTTTGGTGGTCTCACGACGCTACATAGCCTAAACTAACATAACTCAAGCTAACCTTCGCAATTCTATCGTTAGAAAACGTTTTACTCGCAACTTTACATTGTTTTCTACAAGATTACGACGGTTTCATGCGCTTTCACATTAGATATCGTAGTTCCCGACTTGTAATGTTGAAAAACACTACATCTCACTAAGTGACATTGTTTAATGCGGTTTTACGACGGTTGATATGTCAACCTAACCTAACATTCGCACTTGTATCTAAAGACGCTCAATTACACTGTTTCGTTCACAATTACGATATTTGCTTGACCTAGTTTCTCACCAACTTATTACAGTACAGAACGCTGTATCTCGCTAAATGACATCGTTCTTTAAGGTTTCACGATACTTGGATGCGCTTTAACGAGAATATCACAATAAAGCAGTTTCGCACTTGTAACGGCACAAGACGCAGTATCTGGCTAGTTCATGCCTTTTTGTGCGCTTTCCCAATATTTCACCTATCCCAGTTTCGTACTCGCAATAAAACAACACTATCTCGTTAGATGACATCGTTTTTGGTGGTTTCACGACTCTACCTAGCTCAAACTAACCTAACCTTCGCACTTCTATTGTTAGAAAACGTTTTATTCGCTACTTTACAATGTTTTCTACAAGATTACGACGGTTTTATGCGCTTTCACATTAGATATCGCAGTTCCCGACTTGTAATGGTGAAAAACACAGCATCTTACTAATTGACATTGTTTAATGCGGTTTTAGCGCGGTTCATATCTTAACCTAACCTAACCTAACCTAACCCAACCTAACCCAACTCAACCCAACCTAACCTAATCTAACCTAACCTAACCTAACCTAACCTAACGTAACCTAACCTATCCTAACCTAACCTAACATAACCTAACGACGTTTGCAAGCGCTTTCACATTAGATATCGCAGTTCCCGACTTGTAATGGTGAAAAACACTGCATCTCACTAAGTGACATTGTTTAATGTGGTTTTACGACGGTTCATATCTTAACCTAACCTGACATTCGCTCTTGTATCTAAAAACGCTCTATTACACTGTTATGTTCACAATTACGATATTTGCATAACCTCACAGGTTTTCACCAACTTATTGCAGTACAGAACGCTGTATCTCGCTAAATGACATTGTTCTTTAAGGTTTCACGATTCTTGCATGCGCTTTAACGAGAATATCACAATATTTCACAATATCACAAGTTTCGCACTTGTAACGGTAGAACACGCAGTATTTGGCTTGTTCATGCCGTTTTGTGTGCTTTCACGACATCTCACCTATCGCAGTTTAATACTCGCAATAAAACAACACTATCTCGTTAGATGACGTCGTTTTTGGTAGTTTCACGACGCTACCTAGCTTAAACTAACCTAACCTAACCTAACCTTCGCACTTCTATCGTTAGAAAACGTCTTACTCGCAACTTTACAATGTTTTCTACAAGATTACGACGGTTTCATGCGCTTTCACATTAGATATCGTAGTTGCCGACTTGTAATGTTGAAAAACACTACATCTCACTAAGTGACATTGTTTAATGCGGTTTTATGACGGTTGATATCTCAACCTAACCTAACATTCGCACTTGTATCTAAATACGCTCAATTACACTGTTTCGTTCACAATTACGATATTTGCTTGACCTCACAGTTTCTCACCAACTTATTACAGTACAGAACGCTGTATCTCGCTAAATGACATCGTTCTTTAAGGTTTCACGATACTTGCATGCGCTTTAACGAGAATATCACAATAAAGCAGTTTCGCACTTGTAACGGCACAAGACGCAGTATCTGGCTAGTTCATGCTATTTTGTGTGCTTTCCCAATATTTCACCTATCGCAGTTTCGTACTCGCAATAAAACAACACTATCTCGTTTGATGACATCGTTTTTGGTGGCTTCACGACGCTACCTAGCTCAAACTAACCGAACCTTCGCACTTCTATCGTTAGAAAACGTTTTATTCGCTACTTTACAATGTTTTCTACAAGATTACGACGGTTTCATGCGCTTTCACATTAGATATCGCAGTTCCCGACTTTTAATGGTGAAAAACACAGCATCTCACTAAGTGACATTGTTTAATGCGGTTTTAGCGCGGTTCATATCTTAACCTAACCTAACCTTACCTAACCCAACCTAACCTAACCTAACCTAACCAAACCTTACCTAACATCCCTAACCTAACCTAACCTAACCTAACCAAACCTAACCTAACCTAACCTAACGTAACCTAACCTAACCTAGCCTAACCTAACCTAACGACGTTTGCAAGCGCTTTCACATTAGATATCGCAGTTCCCGACTTGTAATGGTGAAAAACACTGCATCTCACTAAGTGACATTGTTTAATGCGGTTTTACGACGGTTGATATCTCAACCTAACCTAACATTCGCACTTGTATCTAAAGACGCTCAATTACACTGTTTCGTTCACAATTACGATATTTGCTTGACCTCCTAGTTTCTCACCAACTTATTACAGTACAGAACGCTGTATCTCGCTAAATGACATCGTTCTTTAAGGTTTCACGATACTTGCATGCGCTTTACCGAGAATGTCACAACATAGCAGTTTCGCACTTGTAACGGTACAACACGCAGTATTTGGCTTGTTCATGCCGTTTTGTGTGCTTTCACAACATTTTACCTATCGCAGTTTCGTACTCGCAATAAAACAACACTATGTCGTTAGATGACGTCGTTTTTGGTGGTTTCACGACGCTACCTAACTTAAACTAACATAACTCAACCTAACATAACCTGCGCACTTCTATCGTTAGAAAACGTTTTACTCGCTACTTTACATTGCTTTCTACAACATTACGACGGTTTCAAGCGCTTTCACATTAGATATCGCAGTTCCCAACTTGTGAAGTTGAAAAACACTGCATCTCACTAAGTGACATTGTTTAATGCGGTTTTACGACGGTTCATACCTTAACCTAACGTAACCTAACCTAACCTAACCCAACCTAACATACCCTAACCTAACCTAACCTAACGTAACCTAACCTAACCTAACCTAACCTCACCTAACGACGTTTGCAAGCGCTTTCACATTAGATATCGCAGTTCCCGACTTGTAATGGTGAAAAACACTGCATCTCACTAAGTGACATTGTTTAATGCGGTTTTACGACGGTTCATATCTTAACCTAACCTAACATTCGTACTTGTATTGAAAAACGCTCTATTACACTGTTTCGTTCACAATTACGATATTTGCATAACCTCACAGTTTTTCACCAACTTATTGCAGTACATAACGCTGTATCTCGCTACATGACATTGTTCTTTAAGGTTTCACGATGCTTGCATGCGCTTTAACGAGAATATCACAATATAGCAGTTTCGCACTTGTAACGGTACAACACGCAGTATCTGGCTTGTTCAAGCCGTTTTGTGTACTTTCACAACATTTCACCTATTGCAGTTTCGTACATGCAATAAAACAACACTATCTCGTTAAATGACGTCCTTTTTGGTGGTCTCACGACGCTACATAGCCTAAACTAACATAACTCAAGCTAACCTTCGCAATTCTATCGTTAGAAAACGTTTTACTCGCAACTTTACATTGTTTTCTACAAGATTACGACGGTTTCATGCGCTTTCACATTAGATATCGTAGTTCCCGACTTGTAATGTTGAAAAACACTACATCTCACTAAGTGACATTGTTTAATGCGGTTTTACGACGGTTGATATGTCAACCTAACCTAACATTCGCACTTGTATCTAAAGACGCTCAATTACACTGTTTCGTTCACAATTACGATATTTGCTTGACCTCCTAGTTTCTCACCAACTTATTACAGTACAGAACGCTGTATCTCGCTAAATGACATCGTTCTTTAAGGTTTCACGATACTTGGATGCGCTTTAACGAGAATATCACAATAAAGCAGTTTCGCACTTGTAACGGCACAAGACGCAGTATCTGGCTAGTTCATGCCTTTTTGTGCGCTTTCCCAATATTTCACCTATCCCAGTTTCGTACTCGCAATAAAACAACACTATCTCGTTAGATGACATCGTTTTTGGTGGTTTCACGACGCTACCTAGCTCAAACTAACCTAACCTTCGCACTTCTATTGTTAGAAAACGTTTTATTCGCTACTTTACAATGTTTTCTACAAGATTACGACGGTTTCATGCGCTTTCACATTAGATATCGCAGTTCCCGACTTGTAATGGTGAAAAACACAGCATCTTACTAATTGACATTGTTTAATGCGGTTTTAGCGCGGTTCATATCTTAACCTAACCTAACCTAACCTAACCCAACCTAACCCAACTCAACCCCACCTAACCTAATCTAACCTAACCTAACCTAACCTAACCTAACGTAACCTAACCTATCCTAACCTAACCTAACATAACCTAACGACGTTTGCAAGCGCTTTCACATTAGATATCGCAGTTCCCGACTTGTAATGGTGAAAAACACTGCATCTCACTAAGTGACATTGTTTAATGTGGTTTTACGACGGTTCATATCTTAACCTAACCTGACATTCGCTCTTGTATCTAAAAACGCTATATTACACTGTTATGTTCACAATTACGATATTTGCATAACCTCACAGGTTTTCACCAACTTATTGCAGTACAGAACGCTGTATCTCGCTAAATGACATTGTTCTTTAAGGTTTCACGATTCTTGCATGCGCTTTAACGAGAATATCACAATATAGCAGTTTCGCACTTGTAACGGTAGAACACGCAGTATTTGGCTTGTTCATGCCGTTTTGTGTGCTTTCACGACATCTCACCTATCGCAGTTTAATACTCGCAATAAAACAACACTATCTCGTTAGATGACGTCGTTTTTGGTAGTTTCACGACGCTACCTAGCTTAAACTAACCTAACCTAACCTAACCTTCGCACTTCTATCGTTAGAAAACGTTTTACTCGCAACTTTACAATGTTTTCTACAAGATTACGACGGTTTCATGCGCTTTCACATTAGATATCGTAGTTGCCGACTTGTAATGTTGAAAAACACTACATCTCACTAAGTGACATTGTTTAATGCGGTTTTATGACGGTTGATATCTCAACCTAACCTAACATTCGCACTTGTATCTAAATACGCTCAATTACACTGTTTCGTTCACAATTACGATATTTGCTTGACCTCACAGTTTCTCACCAACTTATTACAGTACAGAACGCTGTATCTCGCTAAATGACATCGTTCTTTAAGGTTTCACGATACTTGCATGCGCTTTAACGAGAATATCACAATAAAGCAGTTTCGCACTTGTAACGGCACAAGACGCAGTATCTGGCTAGTTCATGCCATTTTGTGTGCTTTCCCAATATTTCACCTATCGCAGTTTCGTACTCGCAATAAAACAACACTATCTCGTTTGATGACATCGTTTTTGGTGGCTTCACGACGCTACCTAGCTCAAACTAACCGAACCTTCGCACTTCTATCGTTAGAAAACGTTTTATTCGCTACTTTACAATGTTTTCTACAAGATTACGACGGTTTCATGCGCTTTCACATTAGATATCGCAGTTCCCGACTTTTAATGGTGAAAAACACAGCATCTCACTAAGTGACATTGTTTAATGCGGTTTTAGCGCGGTTCATATCTTAACCTAACCTAACCTTACCTAACCCAACCTAACCTAACCTAACCTAACCAAACCTTACCTAACATCCCTAACCTAACCTAACCTAACCTAACCAAACCTAACCTAACCTAACCTAACGTAACCTAACCTAACCTAGCCTAACCTAACCTAACGACGTTTGCAAGCGCTTTCACATTAGATATCGCAGTTCCCGACTTGTAATGGTGAAAAACACTGCATCTCACTAAGTGACATTGTTTAATGCGGTTTTACGACGGTTCATATCTTAACCTAACCTAACATTCGCACTTGTATTGAAAAACGCTCTATTACACTGTTTTGTTCAAAATTACGATATTTGCATAACCTCACAGTTTTTCACCAACTTATTGCAGTACAGAACGCTGTATCTCGCTAAATGACATCGTTCTTTAAGGTTTCACGATGCTTGCATGCGCTTTAACGAGAATATCACATTAAAGCAGTTTCGCACTTGTAACGGTACAACACGCAGTATCTGGCTTGTTCATGCCGTTTTGTGTACTTTCACAACATTTCACCTATTGCAGTTTCGTACATGCAATAAAACAACACTATCTCGTTAGATGACGTCCTTTTTGGTGGTCTCACGACGCTACATAGCTTAAACTAACATAACTCAAGCTAACCTTCGCACTTCTATCGTTAGAAAACGTTTTACTCGCAAATTTACAATGTTTTCTACAAGATTACGACGGTTTCATGCGCTTTCACATTAGATATCGTAGTTCCCGACTTGTTATGTTGAAAAACACTACATCTCACTAAGTGACATTGTTTAATGCGGTTTTACGACGGTTGATATCTCAACCTAACCTAACATTCGCACTTGTATCTAAATACGCTCAATTACACTGTTTCGTTCACAATTACGATATTTGCTTGACCTCACAGTTTCTCACCAACTTATTACAGTACAGAACGCTGTATCTTGCTAAATGACATCGTTCTTTAAGGTTTCACGATACTTGGATGCGCTTTAACGAGAATATCACAATAAAGCAGTTTCGCACTTGTAACGGCACAAGACGCAGTATCTGGCTAGTTCATGCCTTTTTGTGCGCTTTCCCAATATTTCACCTATCCCAGTTTCGTACTCGCAATAAAACAACACTATCTCGTAAGATGACATCGTTTTTGGTGGTTTCACGACGCTACCTAGCTCAAACTAACCTAACCTTCGCACTTCTATTGTTAGAAAACGTTTTATTCGCTACTTTACAATGTTTTCTACAAGATTACGACGGTTTCATGCGCTTTCACATTAGATATCGCAGTTCCCGACTTGTAATGGTGAAAAACACAGCATCTTACTAAGTGACATTGTTTAATGCGGTTTTAGCGCGGTTCATATTGCCACGAGGAATTGTTAAGGCGCAGTACAACGCAGACGTTGTTAAAAGAGGAACGCTGACGGCATCGCTACGACTCATGAAGCCCGCCGGAAGGCACGAGCCGGCCCAGCCTGTGCACGAGCTGCTACCGAGCAGCGGAAAAGAAGAGAAGAAGAGGACGACGAGCGTTCGCTGCTTTCTCCCAGCTACTGTGTAGTTCTTTGGGCTTTGGGCACAAGTTCGCCCTTATTAAACCTTGTAAATAGGACGTCCCGGTTGTGAGGTTGTTATATCCGTTACATTTTCTGGTGGACGTGCTGGGTACATGATTCCGAGCCCCACGCAAGAGCGAAGTCCAAGCACTGACCAGCCGCAACCAGTGGAGCTTACACCGGTGCACCAACGAGTCAGCCGCCGTATCCGAGGAGAGTTGCCAGAATTTGGGCCACTCCCTTCTGTATCAAGGGCATCGGTGACGGAGACAAGCGCCGCCACCACCATGACGAGCCAAGTTACGCCGGCACAACTCATCGTAAGCCAACCGGTCATCCCAAAGGTGTTTCATGGTGACCCATACGAGGACGCCGAAGACTGGTTAGAGCATTTCGAGAGAGTGGGAAATCTAAATCAGTGGAACGAGGAAGGCAAGCTGCGTAACGTCTACATTGCGTTGGAAGACTCTGCACGAGTGTGGTACGAAAACCACGAGGCATCTCTGACGTCGTGGCAAGAGTTTCGGCGGCAGCTACTGAGTACGTTCGCCAACAGTGATCGCCGGGAAAAGGCGGAAGCAGCTCTCCGCACACGGATTCAACGAACGAACGAAACTGTCGCGATGTACATCGAAGACATGTCCCGCCTTTTCAAGCGAGCTGATCCTGGCATGACGGAAGACAAGAAAGTGCGCCACCTCATGCACGGGGTAAAGCAAGAATTGTTCGCGGGACTCATCCGCAATCCGCCCCGTACTGTTGCTGAGTTTCGGTCGGAAGCAACAACCATCGAAACGACGCTTCAGCAGAGAGCCCGACAGTACAACCGCGACGTAGCCGGTGCATCCGCAGGAGTCTACTCAGCAGGCGTCGTGGATAATCTTGACACATTGCGCGAGCTCGTCCGGTCTGTTGTCAGGGAAGAATTAAGGAAACTGCAGTCACCTGATGTCACCCCCGAGCTGTCTCTTGCTGAAGTTGTCCGAGACGAAATTCGACAGGCCATGCGGGAGCCGCGGAGTGATGTGCCGGCGACACGACGGGCGGTAACGTACTCCGAGGTGCTCAGGCGACCTACTCTGCACTGTTCGCCGATCGAGACACCAAGTACTTATGTGCAGACAATGCGCAGCCCGCCTGAAATCGTAGAGGCAACACGCACTCCACATCGTGCGAGAGAGATGATGCCACGGAAGAGCGATGTGTGGCGAGATGCCACACGTAGGCCCTTGTGTTTCCACTGTGGAGAGGCTGGCCACCTGTACCGATTCTGCCGATATCGTCAAGCTGGTCTTAGGGGATTCGCCATCAATGCACCGTGTCCGCGAAACGGCGAAAGACCTTCCGAGATTGAAGAATACCTATGCTCACGTCGGGAATTTGACCCGCCTCGTCGTCATCAACCACGCTCACCATCCCCTATGCGCTACCGCTCGTCTAGCCCACGTCCCTTCCCAAGCACGTCTAGGCAGCGTT
Organism: Rhipicephalus microplus; assembly: GCF_043290135.1. NCBI lineage: Eukaryota > Metazoa > Arthropoda > Arachnida > Ixodida > Ixodidae > Rhipicephalus > Rhipicephalus microplus. Next base: position 614,943 of record NW_027464682.1, read on the forward strand.
CGCCTAGCCCAAATCCGGGAAACTGAAGAGGGCGACCTGTGGAGGCGAGGCCGCTGGCGACTTGGGATGTGAAGATCCTCCACTGCGGTACGAGCCTGATAACGACGACTGTTTCCAGGTAAAGGAGTGCAGTACAGAGAAAATTACTTCAGACTTGCCGTTGGTGATTGACGGACTAGAGCTCAATGCTTTGATCGATACTGGTGCGGATTATTCTGTGATAAGTTACGAATTAGCGAAGCGACTCAAGAAAGTTCTGACCGAATGGGGTGGACCTCAAGTACGTACTGCAGGTGGTCACCTCATAACCCCTTCCGGCCGATGTACCGCAAGGGTCATGATACGGGGCTTCACTTACGTCGGTGACTTTGTCGTCCTGCCTGTGTGCTCGAGGGAAGTGATACTGGGAATGGATTTCCTACAAGCTAATGGTGCGATTATCAATTTACAGAGGTCGAGCGTGTCCTTTTCGACGGAGCAAGCTTTAAAGGTAGCACGATCAGATGAACGATGTACCACTCCACTGCGCGTCGTCGACGATGATGTGACTGTACCGCCACGGAGCAGTATAATGGTTCTCGTGCATAATGATGCATTCAGCGACTACGAGGGTGTGGCGGAGAGCAACGTGGATGTTTTCTTGAAAAGAGGCGTTTGTGTGGCACGAGGGATTATCCAGCTGCGAAACGGGTGCACAGACATCCTCTTGACGAATTTCGGTAACGAATTCCAGCACATCGCAAAAGGGACGGCAATAGCGTTTCTTCATGAGTTCTGTGAAGTGACAGAAATATGCAGTCTTGAAACGACGTCACCGAATGTGAAACTTCCATCTGATGCCTGCGACACAATATACGTAAATCCTAATCTTTCAGAGATTCAACGTCAACAGCTATACGACCTCGTGCGGGAATTTGGCAGCTGTTTCTCCAACAGTTCAAAGGTACGGCGCACGAGCATTACAAAACACAGGATCATAACGGACGAGACAACCAGGCCGGTATGCCAGCACCCGTATCGTGTTTCCCCTAAGGAAAGGGAAGTCATCAAGAAGCAGGTACGAGAAATGCTTGAAGATGATGTTATCCAGCCTTCTAACAGCCCGTGGTCATCTCCCGTGGTGCTTGTCAAGAAGAAGGATAACACGCTACGGTTTTGTGTCGACTACAGGAAACTGAATGCTGTGACTAAACGGGATGTATATCCCCTTCCACGCATCGACGACACGTTAGATCGACTTCGGTGTGCCAAGTTCTTCTCATCACTAGATCTGAAAAGTGGATACTGGCAGATCGAGGTTGATGAACGTGATCGCGAAAAGACTGCTTTTGTTACCCCGGACGGACTTTACGAATTTAAGGCTCTCCCGTTTGGTCTCTGTTGTGCGCCGGCAACGTTCCAACGCATGATGGACACTGTGCTTTCCGGATTGAAGTGGCAGTGTTGCCTAGTGTACCTAGACGACGTGGTCATCTTCGCGGCTACATTTGAGGAGCACATCAAGCGCCTTCGGTCAGTGTTAGAGGCAATCCGTTCGGCAGATTTGACAATCAAGCCAGAGAAGTGCCGATTAGCTTTCGAAGAGCTTCGTTTTCTTGGGCATGTCGTCAGCGCCCAAGGTGTCCGCCCTGATCCTGATAAGACGGCCGCCGTCGCAAGGTTTCCGGTGCCAACAGACAAAAAGTCAGTACGGAGATTTCTAGGTCTATGTGCGTACTATAGACGATTTGTGAGAAATTTTTCAAAGATCGCAGAACCCTTAACGAGACTTACGAGAGAAGATGTGCCTTTCCAGTGGCAAAACGAGCAACAAAGCGCCTTCAACGAATTGAGAAAGAAGTTAGAAAACCCCCCGATTCTTTCTCACTTTGATGAGACAGCCGACACGGAAATACACACAGATGCCAGTAACATCGGCCTTGGATGCGTTCTAATACAGTGGCAGAAAGGTGAAGAAAAAGTGATAGCTTATGCCAGTCGGACTCTAACAAAAGCAGAGACAAACTATTCGGCCACGGAAAAAGAATGCCTTGCCGTCGTCTGGGCCATCAGTAAATTTCGGCCGTACCTATATGGTAGACCATTCAAGGCAGTCAGCGATCACCATGCGCTTTGCTGGCTGGCGAACATAAAGGAACCATCTGGACGACTAGCAAGGTGGAGCCTCAGACTGCAAGAATACGATATAACCGTCGTATACCGATCTGGCAAAAAACATACCGATGCCGACTGTTTGTCACGGGCTCCTACAGACACACCACTATCAGAAGAAGACGACTTTCCGTTCGTAGGAATTGTCGAGACCACTCAAATAGCCGAACTCCAACGTACAGACAAAGAATTACTCCCGCTTATCGAACACCTGCAAGGAATTGACGTACAAGTACCCCGTATATTTTCTCGAAGCCTCGCATTGTTCTGCCTCCGAGGAAACGTTCTCTACAAGAGAAACTTCAAGCCCAACCGCGAAAAGTTCCTGCTTGTCGTTCCAGCAACTATGCGACAAGAAATACTTCGAGCGTGTCACGATGAGCCCACATCTGGACATTTGGGTGTGACGCGAACGCTTGCAAGGATCAGTCTCCATTATTATTGGCCCAAGCTACTAGCTTCAGTGCAACACTACGTCAAAACATGCCGCGAGTGCCAAAGACGAAAAACACCACGTTCTAAACCAGCGGGCCTTCTACAACCTATAGATCCACCGAAAGCGCCTTTCCGCCAAGTTGGAATGGACCTCCTTGGACCCTTCCCAACATCTTTACTCGGCAAGAAATGGATCGTTGTGGCCACTGATTATTTAACTAGATACGCCGAAACAGACTCTTTGGAACGAGGAACGGCAGCAGAAGTGGCCCAATTCTTCGTACACAAAATAGTCCTGCGACATGGCGCTCCAACGGTTGTAATCACCGATCGCGGAACGGCTTTCACGGCGCAACTTTTGAAGTGCCTGCTCAACATGACTCACACTGTTCATAGGAAAACCACTGCATATCATCCTCAATGCAATGGCCTGACCGAACGCCTTAACAGAACTTTAGCGGACATGATATCCATGTATGTGGATGTCGAGCACAAAAAGTGGGACGAAATTTTATCATACGTCACTTTCGCCTACAATACGGCTGTGCAAGAGACCACCAAAATCACCCCATTTGAACTAGTTTACGGTCGTGCTGTTACCACAACACTGGATGCTATGTTACCAATAGACCAAGATGACTACCCCCCCGATCTTGACGACTTTCTACAAAGAGCGGAAGAAGCCCGCCAGTTAGCAAGATACCGAATACGCCACCAACACCGCATCGATGCCGACCGCTACAACCGAGGAAGACTTGACACGCGATATGACGTTGGCGACAAAGTGTGGATATGGACTCCAGTACGACGACGAGGCCTCTCCGAAAAACTCATTTCACGGTATTTTGGCCCCTACGAGATCGTACAGCGACACAATGACCTCGTCTACGAAGTCAAGCCTGCAGGCCACCTGCATTCGAGGCGACGCAATCCCACGGAGCGTGTACACATTGTACGGATGAAACCGTACTACGACCGATTCCAAACCTAGCCACCCCAATACCTTGACGTACTGCAACCTCATTTTTACAAACTTGCACACACACAAAAAAAAAACAGCCTCATCGCAAGCATCGGGGCGATGCCGCTTGAGAGGGGGGATAATGCCACGAGGAATTGTTAAGGCGCAGTACAACGCAGACGTTGTTAAAAGAGGAACGCTGACGGCATCGCTACGACTCATGAAGCCCGCCGGAAGGCACGAGCCGGCCCAGCCTGTGCACGAGCTGCTACCGAGCAGCGGAAAAGAAGAGAAGAAGAGGACGACGAGCGTTCGCTGCTTTCTCCCAGCTACTGTGTAGTTCTTTGGGCTTTGGGCACAAGTTCGCCCTTATTAAACCTTGTAAATAGGACGTCCCGGTTGTGAGGTTGTTATATCCGTTACAATATCTTAACCTAACCTAACCTAACCTAACCCAACCTAACCCAACTCAACCCAACCTAACCTAATCTAACCTAACCTAACCTAACCTAACGTAACCTAACCTATCCTAACCTAACCTAACCTAACATAACCTAACGACGTTTGCAAGCGCTTTCACATTAGATATCGCAGTTCCCGACTTGTAATGGTGAAAAACACTGCATCTCACTAAGTGACATTGTTTAATGTGGTTTTACGACGGTTCATATCTTAACCTAACCTGACATTCGCTCTTGTATCTAAAAACGCTCTATTACACTGTTATGTTCAAAATTACGATATTTGCATAACCTCACAGGTTTTCACCAACTTATTGCAGTACAGAACGCTGTATCTCGCTAAATGACATTGTTCTTTAAGGTTTCACGATGCTTGCATGCGCTTTAACGAGAATATCACAATATAGCAGTTTCGCACTTGTAACGGTAGAACACGCAGTATTTGGCTTGTTCATGCCGTTTTGTGTGCTTTCACGACATCTCACCTATCGCAGTTTAATACTCGCAATAAAACAACACTATCTCGTTAGATGACGTCGTTTTTGGTACTTTCACGACGCTACCTAGCTTAAACTAACCTAACCTAACCTAACCTTCGCACTTCTATCGTTAGAAAACGTTTTACTCGCAACTTTACAATGTTTTCTACAAGATTACGACGGTTTCATGCGCTTTCACATTAGATATCGTAGTTGCCGACTTGTAATGTTGAAAAACACTACATCTCACTAAGTGACATTGTTTAATGCGGTTTTACGACGGTTGATATGTCAACCTAACCTAACATTCGCACTTGTATCTAAAGACGCTCAATTACACTGTTTCGTTCACAATTACGATATTTGCATAACCTCACAGTTTTTCACCAACTTATTGCAGTACAGAACGCTGTATCTCGCTAAATGACATCGTTCTTTAAGGTTTCACGATGCTTGCATGCGCTTTAACGAGAATATCACATTATAGCAGTTTCGCACTTTTAACGGTACAACACGCAGTATCTGGCTTGTTCAAGCCGTTTTGTGTACTTTCACAACATTTCACCTATTGCAGTTTCGTACATGCAATAAAACAACACTATCTCGTTAAATGACGTCCTTTTTGGTGGTCTCACGACGCTACATAGCCTAAACTAACATAACTCAAGCTAACCTTCGCAATTCTATCGTTAGAAAACGTTTTACTCGCAACTTTACAATGTTTTCTACAAGATTACGACGGTTTCATGCGCTTTCACATTAGATATCGTAGTTCCCGACTTGTAATGTTGAAAAACACTACATCTCACTAAGTGACATTGTTTAATGCGGTTTTACGACGGTTGATATGTCAACCTAACCTAACATTCGCACTTGTATCTAAAGACGCTCAATTACACTGTTTCGTTCACAATTACGATATTTGCTTGACCTCCTAGTTTCTCACCAACTTATTACAGTACAGAACGCTGTATCTCGCTAAATGACATCGTTCTTTAAGGTTTCACGATACTTGCATGCGCTTTCCCGAGAATGTCACAACATAGCAGTTTCGCACTTGTAACGGTACAACACGCAGTATTTGGCTTGTTCATGCCGTTTTGTGTGCTTTCACAACATTTTACCTATCGCAGTTTCGTACTCGCAATAAAACAACACTATCTCGTTAGATGACGTCGTTTTTGGTGGTTTCACGACGCTACCTAACTTAAACTAACATAACTCAACCTAACATAACCTTCGCACTTCTATCGTTAGAAAACGTTTTACTCGCTACTTTACATTGCTTTCTACAACATTACGACGGTTTCAAGCGCTTTCACATTAGATATCGCAGTTCCCAACTTGTGAAGTTGAAAAACACTGCATCTCACTAAGTGACATTGTTTAATGCGGTTTTACGACGGTTCATACCTTAACCTAACGTAACCTAACCTAACCTAACCCAACCTAACATACCCTAACCTAACCTAACCTAACGTAACCTAACCTAACCTAACCTGACCTCACCTAACGACGTTTGCAAGCGCTTTCACATTAGATATCGCAGTTCCCGACTTGTAATGGTGAAAAACACTGCATCTCACTAAGTGACATTGTTTAATGCGGTTTTACGACGGTTCATATCTTAACCTTACCTAACACTCGTACTTGTATTGAAAAACGCTCTATTACACTGTTTCGTTCACAATTACGATATTTGCATAACCTCACAGTTTTTCACCAACTTATTGCAGTACAGAACGCTGTATCTCGCTAAATGACATTGTTCTTTAAGGTTTCACGATGCTTGCATGCGCTTTAACGAGAATATCACAATATAGCAGTTTCGCACTTGTAACGGTAGAACACGCAGTATTTGGCTTGTTCATGCCGTTTTGTGTGCTTTCACAACATTTCACCTATCGCAGTTTAATACTCGCAATAAAACAACACTATCTCGTTAGATGACGTCGTTTTTGGTAGTTTCACGACGCTACCTAGCTTAAACTAACCTAACCTAACCTAACCTTCGCACTTCTATCGTTAGAAAACGTTTTACTCGCAACTTTACAATGTTTTCTACAAGATTACGACGGTTTCATGCGCTTTCACATTAGATATTGCAGTTCCCCACTTTTAATGGTGAAAAACACTGCATCTCACTAAGTGACATTGTTTAATGCGGTTTTACGACGGTTGATATATCAACCTAACCTAACATTCGCACTTGTATCCAAAGACGCTCAATTACACTGTTTCGTTCACAATTACGATATTTGCTTGACCTCACAGTTTCTCACCAACTTATTACAGTACAGAACGCTGTATCTCGCTAAATGACATCGTTCTTTAAGGTTTCACGATACTTGCATGCGCTTTAACGAGAATATCACAATAAAGCAGTTTCGCACTTGTAACGACACAAGACGCAGTATCTGGCTAGTTTATGCCATTTTGTGTGCTTTCACAATATTTCACCTATCGCACTTTCGTACTCGCAATAAAACAACACTATCTCGTGAGATGACATCGTTTTTGGTGGTTTCACGACGCTACGTAGCTCAAACTAACCTAACTTTCGCACTTCTATCGTTAGAAAACGTTTTATTCGCTACTTTACAATGTTTTTACAAGATTACGACGGTTTCATGCGCTTTCACATTAGATATCGCAGTTCCCGAGTTGTAATGGTGAAAAACACAGCATCTCACTAAGTGACATTGTTTAATGCGGTTTTAGCGCGGTTCATATCTTAACCTAACCTAACCTAACCTAATTTAACCTAACCTAACCTTACCTAACCCAACCTAACCTAATCTAACCTAACCAAACCTTACCTAACATAACCTAACCTAACCTAACCTAACCTAACCTAACCAAACCTAACCTAACCTAACCTAACGTAACCTAACCTAACCTAACCTAACCTAACCTAACCTAACGACGTTTGCAAGCGCTTTCACATTAGATATCGCAGTTCCCGACTTGTAATGGTGAAAAACACTGCATCTCACTAAGTGACATTGTTTAATGCGGTTTTACGACGGTTGATATCTCAACCTAACCTAACATTCGCACTTGTATCTAAATACGCTCAATTACACTGTTTCGTTCACAATTACGATATTTGCTTGACCTCACAGTTTCTCACCAACTTATTACAGTACAGAACGCTGTATCTCGCTAAATGACATCGTTCTTTAAGGTTTCACGATACTTGCATGCGCTTTAACGAGAATATCACAATAAAGCAGTTTCGCACTTGTAACGGCACAAGACGCAGTATCTGGCTAGTTCATGCCTTTTTGTGCGCTTTCCCAATATTTCACCTATCCCAGTTTCGTACTCGCAATAAAACAACACTATCTCGTTAGATGACATCGTTTTTGGTGGTTTCACGACGCTACCTAGCTCAAACTAACCTAACCTTCGCACTTCTATTGTTAGAAAACGTTTTATTCGCTACTTTACAATGTTTTCTACAAGATTACGACGGTTTCATGCGCTTTCACATTAGATATCGCAGTTCCCGACTTGTAATGGTGAAAAACACAGCATCTCACTAAGTGACATTGTTTAATGCGGTTTTAGCGCGGTTCATATCTTAACCTAACCTAACCTTACCTAACCCAACCTAACCTAACCTAACCTAACCAAACCTTACCTAACATACCCTAACCTAACCTAACATAACCTAACCAAACCTAACCTAACCTAACCTAACGTAACCTAACCTAACCTAACCTAACCTAACGACGGTTGCAAGCGCTTTCACATTAGATACCGCAGTTCCCGACTTGTAATGGTGAAAAACACTGCATCTCACTGAGTGACATTGTTTAATGCGGTTTTACGACGGTTCATATCTTAACCTAATCTAACATTCGCACTTGTATCCAAAGACGCTCAATTACACTGTTTCGTTCACAATTACGATATTTGCTTGACCTCACAGTTTCTCACCAACTTATTACAGTACAGAACGCTGCATCTCGCTAAATGACATCGTTCTTTAAGGTTTCACGATACTTGCATGCGCTTTAACGAGAATATCACAATAAAGCAGTTTCGCACTTGTAACGACACAAGACGCAGTATCTGGCTAGTTTATGCCATTTTGTGTGCTATCACAATATTTCACCTATCGCAGTTTCGTACTCGCAATAAAACAACACTATCTCGTTAGATGACATCGTTTTTGGTGGTTTCACGACGCTACGTAGCTCAAACTAACCTAACCTTCGCACTTCTATCGTTAGAAAACGTTTTATTCGCTACTTTACAATGTTTTCTACAAGATTACGACGGTTTCATGCGCTTTCACATTAGATATCGCAGTTCCCGACTTGTAAAGGTGAAAAACACTGCATCTCACTAAGTGACATTGTTTAATGCGGTTTTACGACGGTTCATACCTTAACCTAACGTAACCTTACCTAACCTAACCCAACCTAACCTAACATAACCTAACCTAACCTAACCTAACCTAACCAAACCTAACCTAACGTAACCTAACCTAACCTAACCTAACCTAACCTAACGACGTTTGCAAGCACTTTCACATTAGATATCGCAGTTCCCGACTTGTAATGGTGAAAAACACTGCATCTCACTAAGTGACATTGTTTAATGCGGTTTTACGACGGTTCATATCTTAACCTAACCTAACATTCGTACTTGTATTGAAAAACGCTCTATTACACTGTTTCGTTCACAATTACGATATTTGCATAACCTCACAGTTTTTCACCAACTTATTGCAGTACAGAACGCTGTATCTCGCTAAATGACATTGTTCTTTAAGGTTTCACGATGCTTGCATGCGCTTTAACGAGAATATCACAATATAGCAGTTTCGCACTTGTAACGGTAGAACACGCAGTATTTGGCTTGTTCATGCCGTTTTGTGTGCTTTCACAACATTTCACCTATCGCAGTTTAATACTCGCAATAAAACAACACTATCTCGTTAGATGACGTCGTTTTTGGTAGTTTCACGACGCTACCTAGCTTAAACTAACCTAACCTAACCTAACCTTCGCACTTCTATCGTTAGAAAACGTTTTACTCGCAACTTTACAATGTTTTCTACAAGATTACGACGGTTTCATGCGCTTTCACATTAGATATTGCAGTTCCCCACTTTTAATGGTGAAAAACACTGCATCTCACTAAGTGACATTGTTTAATGCGGTTTTACGACGGTTGATATATCAACCTAACCTAACATTCGCACTTGTATCCAAAGACGCTCAATTACACTGTTTCGTTCACAATTACGATATTTGCTTGACCTCACAGTTTCTCACCAACTTATTACAGTACAGAACGCTGTATCTCGCTAAATGACATCGTTCTTTAAGGTTTCACGATACTTGCATGCGCTTTAACGAGAATATCACAATAAAGCAGTTTCGCACTTGTAACGACACAAGACGCAGTATCTGGCTAGTTTATGCCATTTTGTGTGCTTTCACAATATTTCACCTATCGCACTTTCGTACTCGCAATAAAACAACACTATCTCGTGAGATGACATCGTTTTTGGTGGTTTCACGACGCTACGTAGCTCAAACTAACCTAACTTTCGCACTTCTATCGTTAGAAAACGTTTTATTCGCTACTTTACAATGTTTTTACAAGATTACGACGGTTTCATGCGCTTTCACATTAGATATCGCAGTTCCCGAGTTGTAATGGTGAAAAACACAGCATCTCACTAAGTGACATTGTTTAATGCGGTTTTAGCGCGGTTCATATCTTAACCTAACCTAACCTAACCTAATTTAACCTAACCTAACCTTACCTAACCCAACCTAACCTAATCTAACCTAACCAAACCTTACCTAACATAACCTAACCTAACCTAACCTAACCTAACCTAACCAAACCTAACCTAACCTAACCTAACGTAACCTAACCTAACCTAACCTAACCTAACCTAACCTAACGACGTTTGCAAGCGCTTTCACATTAGATATCGCAGTTCCCGACTTGTAATGGTGAAAAACACTGCATCTCACTAAGTGACATTGTTTAATGCGGTTTTACGACGGTTGATATCTCAACCTAACCTAACATTCGCACTTGTATCTAAATACGCTCAATTACACTGTTTCGTTCACAATTACGATATTTGCTTGACCTCACAGTTTCTCACCAACTTATTACAGTACAGAACGCTGTATCTCGCTAAATGACATCGTTCTTTAAGGTTTCACGATACTTGCATGCGCTTTAACGAGAATATCACAATAAAGCAGTTTCGCACTTGTAACGGCACAAGACGCAGTATCTGGCTAGTTCATGCCTTTTTGTGCGCTTTCCCAATATTTCACCTATCCCAGTTTCGTACTCGCAATAAAACAACACTATCTCGTTAGATGACATCGTTTTTGGTGGTTTCACGACGCTACCTAGCTCAAACTAACCTAACCTTCGCACTTCTATTGTTAGAAAACGTTTTATTCGCTACTTTACAATGTTTTCTACAAGATTACGACGGTTTCATGCGCTTTCACATTAGATATCGCAGTTCCCGACTTGTAATGGTGAAAAACACAGCATCTCACTAAGTGACATTGTTTAATGCGGTTTTAGCGCGGTTCATATCTTAACCTAACCTAACCTTACCTAACCCAACCTAACCTAACCTAACCTAACCAAACCTTACCTAACATACCCTAACCTAACCTAACATAACCTAACCAAACCTAACCTAACCTAACCTAACGTAACCTAACCTAACCTAACCTAACCTAACGACGGTTGCAAGCGCTTTCACATTAGATACCGCAGTTCCCGACTTGTAATGGTGAAAAACACTGCATCTCACTGAGTGACATTGTTTAATGCGGTTTTACGACGGTTCATATCTTAACCTAATCTAACATTCGCACTTGTATCCAAAGACGCTCAATTACACTGTTTCGTTCACAATTACGATATTTGCTTGACCTCACAGTTTCTCACCAACTTATTACAGTACAGAACGCTGCATCTCGCTAAATGACATCGTTCTTTAAGGTTTCACGATACTTGCATGCGCTTTAACGAGAATATCACAATAAAGCAGTTTCGCACTTGTAACGACACAAGACGCAGTATCTGGCTAGTTTATGCCATTTTGTGTGCTCTCACAATATTTCACCTATCGCAGTTTCGTACTCGCAATAAAACAACACTATCTCGTTAGATGACATCGTTTTTGGTGGTTTCACGACGCTACGTAGCTCAAACTAACCTAACCTTCGCACTTCTATCGTTAGAAAACGTTTTATTCGGTACTTTACAATGTTTTCTACAAGATTACGACGGTTTCATGCGCTTTCACATTAGATATCGCAGTTCCCGACTTGTAAAGGTGAAAAACACTGCATCTCACTAAGTGACATTGTTTAATGCGGTTTTACGACGGTTCATACCTTAACCTAACGTAACCTTACCTAACCTAACCCAACCTAACCTAACATAACCTAACCTAACCTAACCTAACCTAACCAAACCTAACCTAACGTAACCTAACCTAACCTAACCTAACCTAACCTAACGACGTTTGCAAGCGCTTTCACATTAGATATCGCAGTTCCCGACTTGTAATGGTGAAAAACACTGCATCTCACTAAGTGACATTGTTTAATGCGGTTTTACGACGGTTCATATCTTAACCTAACCTAACATTCGTACTTGTATTGAAAAACGCTCTATTACACTGTTTCGTTCACAATTACGATATTTGCATAACCTCACAGTTTTTCACCAACTTATTGCAGTACAGAACGCTGTATCTCGCTAAATGACATCGTTCTTTAAGGTTTCACGATGCTTGCATGCGCTTTAACGAGAATATCACATTATAGCAGTTTCGCACTTGTAACGGTACAACACGCAGTATCTGGCTTGTTCAAGCCGTTTTGTGTACTTTCACAACATTTCACCTATTGCAGTTTCGTACATGCAATAAAACAACACTATCTCGTTAGATGACGTCCTTTTTGGTGGTCTCACGACGCTACATAGCTTAAACTAACATAACTCAAGCTAACCTTCGCACTTCTATCGTTAGAAAACGTTTTACTCGCAACTTTACAATGTTTTCTACAAGATTACGACGGTTTCATGCGCTTTCACATTAGATATCGTAGTTCCCGACTTGTAATGGTGAAAAACACTGCATCTCACTAATTGACATTGTTTAATGCGGTTTTACGACGGTTCATATCTTAACCTAACCTAACATTCGCACTTGTATCTAAAAACACTTTATTACACTGTTTTGTTCACAATTACGATATTTGCATAACCTCACAGTTTTTCACCAACTTATTGCAGTACAGAACGTTGTATCTCGCTAAATGACATATTTCTTTAAGGTTTCACGATACTTGCATGCGCTTTACCGAGAATGTCAAAACATAGCAGTTTCGCACTTGTAACGGTACAACACGCAGTATTTGGCTTGTTCATGCCGTTTTGTGTGCTTTCACAACATTTTACCTATCGCAGTTTCGTACTCGCAATAAAACAACACTATCTCGTTAGATGACGTCGTTTTTGGTAGTTTCACGACGCTACCTAGCTTAAACTAACCTAACCTAACCTAACCTTCGCACTTCTATCGTTAGAACACGTTTTACTCGCAACTTTACAATGTTTTCTACAAGATTACGACGGTTTCATGCGCTTTCACATTAGATATCGTAGTTCCCGACTTGTAATGTTGAAAAACACTACATCTCACTAAGTGACATTGTTTAATGCGGTTTTACGACGGTTGATAAGTCAACCTAACCTAACATTCGCACTTGTATCTAAAGACGCTCAATTACACTGTTTCGTTCACAATTACGATATTTGCTTGACCTCACAGTTTCTCACCAACTTATTACAGTACAGAACGCTGTATCTCGCTAAATGACATCGTTCTTTAAGGTTTCACGATACTTGCATGCGCTTTACCGAGAATGTCAAAACATAGCAGTTTCGCACTTGTAACGGTACAACACGCAGTATTTGGCTTGTTCATGCCGTTTTGTGTGCTTTCACAACATTTTACCTATCGCAGTTTCGTACTCGCAATAAAACAACACTATCTCGTTAGATGACGTCGTTTTTGGTGGTTTCACGACGCTACCTAGCTTAAACTAACATAACCTAACATAAGTTTCGCACTTCTATCGTTAGAAAACGTTTTACTCGCTACTTTACATTGCTTTCTGCAACATTACGACGGTTTCAAGCGCTTTCACATTAGATATCGCAGTTCCCAACTTGTAAAGGTGAAAAACACTGCATCTCACTAAGTGACATTGTTTATTGCGGTTTTACGACGGTTCATACCTTAACCTAACGTAAGCTAACCTAACCTAACCCAACCTAGCCTAACATAACCTAACCTAACCTAACCTAACCTAACCTAACCAAACCTAACCTAACGTAACCTAACCTAACCTAACCTAACCTAACCTAACGACGTTTGCAAGCGCTTTCACATTAGATATCGCAGTTCCCGACTTGTAATGGTGAAAAACACTGCATCTCACTAAGTGACATTGTTTAGTGCGGTTTTACGACGGTTCATATCTTAACCTAACCTAACATTCGTACTTGTATTGAAAAACGCTCTATTACACTGTTTCGTTCACAATTACGATATTTGCATAACCTCACAGTTTTTCACCAACTTATTGCAGTACAGAACGCTGTATCTCGCTAAATGACATCGTTCTTTAAGGTTTCACGATGCTTGCATGCGCTTTAACGAGAATATCACGTTATAGCAGTTTCGCACTTGTAACGGTACAACACGCAGTATCTGGCTTGTTCAAGCCGTTTTGTGTACTTTCACAACATTTCACCTATTGCAGTTTCGTACATGCAATAAAACAACACTATCTCGTTAGATGACGTCCTTTTTGGTGGTCTCACGACGCTACATAGCTTAAACTAACATAACTCAAGCTAACCTTCGCACTTCTATCGTTAGAAAACGTTTTACTCGCAACTTTACAATGTTTTCTACAAGATTACGACGGTTTCATGCGCTTTCACATTAGATATCGTAGTTCCCGACTTGTAATGTTGAAAAACACTACATCTCACTAAGTGACATTGTTTAATGCGGTTTTACGACGGTTGATATCTCAACCTAACCTAACATTCGCACTTGTATCTAAATACGCTCAATTACACTGTTTCGTTCACAGTTACGATATTTGCTTGACCTCACAGTTTCTCACCAACTTATTACAGTACAGAACGCTGTATCTCGCTAAATGACATCGTTCTTTAAGGTTTCACGATACTTGCATGCGCTTTAACGAGAATATCACAATAAAGCAGTTTCGCACTTGTAACGGCACAAGACGCAGTATCTGGCTAGTTCATGCCATTTTGTGTGCTTTCCCAATATTTCACCTATCGCAGTTTCGTACTCGCAATAAAACAACACTATCTCGTTTGATGACATCGTTTTTGGTGGCTTCACGACGCTACCTAGCTCAAACTAACCGAACCTTCGCACTTCTATCGTTAGAAAACGTTTTATTCGCTACTTTACAATGTTTTCTACAAGATTACGACGGTTTCATGCGCTTTCACATTAGATATCGCAGTTCCCGACTTTTAATGGTGAAAAACACAGCATCTCACTAAGTGACATTGTTTAATGCGGTTTTAGCGCGGTTCATATCTTAACCTAACCTAACCTTACCTAACCCAACCTAACCTAACCTAACCTAACCAAACCTTACCTAACATCCCTAACCTAACCTAACCTAACCAAACCTAACCTAACCTAACCTAACGTAACCTAACCTAACCTAGCCTAACCTAACCTAACGACGTTTGCAAGCGCTTTCACATTAGATATCGCAGTTCCCGACTTGTAATGGTGAAAAACACTGCATCTCACTAAGTGACATTGTTTAATGCGGTTTTACGACGGTTCATATCTTAACCTAACCTAACATTCGCACTTGTATTGAAAAACGCTCTATTACACTGTTTTGTTCAAAATTACGATATTTGCATAACCTCACAGTTTTTCACCAACTTATTGCAGTACAGAACGCTGTATCTCGCTAAATTACATCGTTCTTTAAGGTTTCACGATGCTTGCATGCGCTTTAACGAGAATATCACATTAAAGCAGTTTCGCACTTGTAACGGTACAACACGCAGTATCTGGCTTGTTCATGCCGTTTTGTGTACTTTCACAACATTTCACCTATTGCAGTTTCGTACATGCAATAAAACAACACTATCTCGTTAGATGACGTCCTTTTTGGTGGTCTCACGACGCTACATAGCTTAAACTAACATAACTCAAGCTAACCTTCGCACTTCTATCGTTAGAAAACGTTTTACTCGCAACTTTACAATGTTTTCTACAAGATTACGACGGTTTCATGCGCTTTCACATTAGATATCGTAGTTCCCGACTTGTTATGTTGAAAAACACTACATCTCACTAAGTGACATTGTTTAATGCGGTTTTACGACGGTTGATATCTCAACCTAACCTAACATTCGCACTTGTATCTAAATACGCTCAATTACACTGTTTCGTTCACAATTACGATATTTGCTTGACCTCACAGTTTCTCACCAACTTATTACAGTACAGAACGCTGTATCTCGCTAAATGACATCGTTCTTTAAGGTTTCACGATACTTGGATGCGCTTTAACGAGAATATCACAATAAAGCAGTTTCGCACTTGTAACGGCACAAGACGCAGTATCTGGCTAGTTCATGCCTTTTTGTGCGCTTTCCCAATATTTCACCTATCCCAGTTTCGTACTCGCAATAAAACAACACTATCTCGTTAGATGACATCGTTTTTGGTGGTTTCACGACGCTACCTAGCTCAAACTAACCTAACCTTCGCACTTCTATTGTTAGAAAACGTTTTATTCGCTACTTTACAATGTTTTCTACAAGATTACGACGGTTTCATGCGCTTTCACATTAGATATCGCAGTTCCCGACTTGTAATGGTGAAAAACACAGCATCTTACTAAGTGACATTGTTTAATGCGGTTTTAGCGCGGTTCATATCTTAACCTAACCTAACCTAACCTAACCCAACCCAACTCAATCCAACCTAACCTAATCTAACCTAACCTAACCTAACCTAACCTAACGTAACCTAACCTATCCTAACCTAACCTAACCTAACCTAACATAACCTAACGACGTTTGCAAGCGCTTTCACATTAGATATCGCAGTTCCCGACTTGTAATGGTGAAAAACACTGCATCTCACTAAGTGACATTGTTTAATGTGGTTTTACGACGGTTCATATCTTAACCTAACCTGACATTCGCTCTTGTATCTAAAAACGCTCTATTACACTGTTATGTTCACAATTACGATATTTGCATAACCTCACAGTTTTTCACCAACTTATTGCAGTACAGAACGCTGTATCTCGCTAAATGACATTGTTCTTTAAGGTTTCACGATGCTTGCATGCGCTTTAACGAGAATATCACATTATAGCAGTTTCGCACTTTTAACGGTACAACACGCAGTATCTGGCTTGTTCAAGCCGTTTTGTGTACTTTCACAACATTTCACCTATTGCAGTTTCGTACATGCAATAAAACAACACTATCTCGTTAAATGACGTCCTTTTTGGTGGTCTCACGACGCTACATAGCCTAAACTAACATAACTCAAGCTAACCTTCGCAATTCTATCGTTAGAAAACGTTTTACTCGCAACTTTACAATGTTTTCTACAAGATTACGACGGTTTCATGCGCTTTCACATTAGATATCGTAGTTCCCGACTTGTAATGTTGAAAAACACTACATCTCACTAAGTGACATTGTTTAATGCGGTTTTACGACGGTTGATATGTCAACCTAACCTAACATTCGCACTTGTATCTAAAGACGCTCAATTACACTGTTTCGTTCACAATTACGATATTTGCTTGACCTCCTAGTTTCTCACCAACTTATTACAGTACAGAACGCTGTATCTCGCTAAATGACATCGTTCTTTAAGGTTTCACGATACTTGCATGCGCTTTCCCGAGAATGTCACAACATAGCAGTTTCGCACTTGTAACGGTACAACACGCAGTATTTGGCTTGTTCATGCCGTTTTGTGTGCTTTCACAACATTTTACCTATCGCAGTTTCGTACTCGCAATAAAACAACACTATCTCGTTAGATGACGTCGTTTTTGGTGGTTTCACGACGCTACCTAACTTAAACTAACATAACTCAACCTAACATAACCTTCGCACTTCTATCGTTAGAAAACGTTTTACTCGCTACTTTACATTGCTTTCTACAACATTACGACGGTTTCAAGCGCTTTCACATTAGATATCGCAGTTCCCAACTTGTGAAGTTGAAAAACACTGCATCTCACTAAGTGACATTGTTTAATGCGGTTTTACGACGGTTCATACCTTAACCTAACGTAACCTAACCTAACCTAACCCAACCTAACATACCCTAACCTAACCTAACCTAACGTAACCTAACCTAACCTAACCTGACCTCACCTAACGACGTTTGCAAGCGCTTTCACATTAGATATCGCAGTTCCCGACTTGTAATGGTGAAAAACACTGCATCTCACTAAGTGACATTGTTTAATGCGGTTTTACGACGGTTCATATCTTAACCTTACCTAACATTCGTACTTGTATTGAAAAACGCTCTATTACACTGTTTCGTTCACAATTACGATATTTGCATAACCTCACAGTTTTTCACCAACTTATTGCAGTACAGAACGCTGTATCTCGCTAAATGACATTGTTCTTTAAGGTTTCACGATGCTTGCATGCGCTTTAACGAGAATATCACAATATAGCAGTTTCGCACTTGTAACGGTAGAACACGCAGTATTTGGCTTGTTCATGCCGTTTTGTGTGCTTTCACAACATTTCACCTATCGCAGTTTAATACTCGCAATAAAACAACACTATCTCGTTAGATGACGTCGTTTTTGGTAGTTTCACGACGCTACCTAGCTTAAACTAACCTAACCTAACCTAACCTTCGCACTTCTATCGTTAGAAAACGTTTTACTCGCAACTTTACAATGTTTTCTACAAGATTACGACGGTTTCATGCGCTTTCACATTAGATATTGCAGTTCCCCACTTTTAATGGTGAAAAACACTGCATCTCACTAAGTGACATTGTTTAATGCGGTTTTACGACGGTTGATATATCAACCTAACCTAACATTCGCACTTGTATCCAAAGACGCTCAATTACACTGTTTCGTTCACAATTACGATATTTGCTTGACCTCACAGTTTCTCACCAACTTATTACAGTACAGAACGCTGTATCTCGCTAAATGACATCGTTCTTTAAGGTTTCACGATACTTGCATGCGCTTTAACGAGAATATCACAATAAAGCAGTTTCGCACTTGTAACGACACAAGACGCAGTATCTGGCTAGTTTATGCCATTTTGTGTGCTTTCACAATATTTCACCTATCGCACTTTCGTACTCGCAATAAAACAACACTATCTCGTGAGATGACATCGTTTTTGGTGGTTTCACGACGCTACGTAGCTCAAACTAACCTAACTTTCGCACTTCTATCGTTAGAAAACGTTTTATTCGCTACTTTACAATGTTTTTACAAGATTACGACGGTTTCATGCGCTTTCACATTAGATATCGCAGTTCCCGAGTTGTAATGGTGAAAAACACAGCATCTCACTAAGTGACATTGTTTAATGCGGTTTTAGCGCGGTTCATATCTTAACCTAACCTAACCTAACCTAATTTAACCTAACCTAACCTTACCTAACCCAACCTAACCTAATCTAACCTAACCAAACCTTACCTAACATAACCTAACCTAACCTAACCTAACCTAACCTAACCAAACCTAACCTAACCTAACCTAACGTAACCTAACCTAACCTAACCTAACCTAACCTAACCTAACGACGTTTGCAAGCGCTTTCACATTAGATATCGCAGTTCCCGACTTGTAATGGTGAAAAACACTGCATCTCACTAAGTGACATTGTTTAATGCGGTTTTACGACGGTTGATATCTCAACCTAACCTAACATTCGCACTTGTATCTAAATACGCTCAATTACACTGTTTCGTTCACAATTACGATATTTGCTTGACCTCACAGTTTCTCACCAACTTATTACAGTACAGAACGCTGTATCTCGCTAAATGACATCGTTCTTTAAGGTTTCACGATACTTGCATGCGCTTTAACGAGAATATCACAATAAAGCAGTTTCGCACTTGTAACGGCACAAGACGCAGTATCTGGCTAGTTCATGCCTTTTTGTGCGCTTTCCCAATATTTCACCTATCCCAGTTTCGTACTCGCAATAAAACAACACTATCTCGTTAGATGACATCGTTTTTGGTGGTTTCACGACGCTACCTAGCTCAAACTAACCTAACCTTCGCACTTCTATTGTTAGAAAACGTTTTATTCGCTACTTTACAATGTTTTCTACAAGATTACGACGGTTTCATGCGCTTTCACATTAGATATCGCAGTTCCCGACTTGTAATGGTGAAAAACACAGCATCTCACTAAGTGACATTGTTTAATGCGGTTTTAGCGCGGTTCATATCTTAACCTAACCTAACCTTACCTAACCCAACCTAACCTAACCTAACCTAACCAAACCTTACCTAACATACCCTAACCTAACCTAACATAACCTAACCAAACCTAACCTAACCTAACCTAACGTAACCTAACCTAACCTAACCTAACCTAACGACGGTTGCAAGCGCTTTCACATTAGATACCGCAGTTCCCGACTTGTAATGGTGAAAAACACTGCATCTCACTGAGTGACATTGTTTAATGCGGTTTTACGACGGTTCATATCTTAAGCTAATCTAACATTCGCACTTGTATCCAAAGACGCTCAATTACACTGTTTCGTTCACAATTACGATATTTGCTTGACCTCACAGTTTCTCACCAACTTATTACAGTACAGAACGCTGCATCTCGCTAAATGACATCGTTCTTTAAGGTTTCACGATACTTGCATGCGCTTTAACGAGAATATCACAATAAAGCAGTTTCGCACTTGTAACGACACAAGACGCAGTATCTGGCTAGTTTATGCCATTTTGTGTGCTATCACAATATTTCACCTATCGCAGTTTCGTACTCGCAATAAAACAACACTATCTCGTTAGATGACATCGTTTTTGGTGGTTTCACGACGCTACGTAGCTCAAACTAACCTAACCTTCGCACTTCTATCGTTAGAAAACGTTTTATTCGCTACTTTACAATGTTTTCTACAAGATTACGACGGTTTCATGCGCTTTCACATTAGATATCGCAGTTCCCGACTTGTAAAGGTGAAAAACACTGCATCTCACTAAGTGACATTGTTTAATGCGGTTTTACGACGGTTCATACCTTAACCTAACGTAACCTTACCTAACCTAACCCAACCTAACCTAACATAACCTAACCTAACCTAACCTAACCTAACCAAACCTAACCTAACGTAACCTAACCTAACCTAACCTAACCTAACCTAACGACGTTTGTTGGAAATTGTTTGAACCTCCCGCGCGAATAGCGCGCGCACCAAGAGACGGAGAACGACGAGGAAGAGGAAGAGACCAGCCGAAATAGAACACGCTCTTTTACCATGGATGCTGGCGTTTGCGTCTCCTTCATTTGGTGCCTTTAAACTCCGAAGCGTGGTTTTCCCACATCGATTTTGGTGCCGACGACCCGGGAATCAAGCCTACAACGACCCGAGCCTTTCATTCCTGGTGTGGGTGAGCTGCGCTGCGAGCTAGACCGACATGGAGCGAGCGAAGAGCAAGCGGGCCTCGCGGCGATCGATGAACACGAGAATCATCAACGAGGTCAACCAGGTGCTCCAGTCCAATGAGTTCGAGCTTTCTGGACTTCGAATGCTGCACGGCCGCCTACGCGCCAGCAACGTGGAACTTAAAGCCTTGAACAACGAGGTTGAAACCCTGATCACTGACGACCTGGCGGCAGACGACTATGAGGTGGTCATGCAATACGATGACGCCGCTAACAGTACTCTGGCGTTGCTCGAGCACCACATTGAAGTTCTGAAGACTTCTGCTACGCCGGCGTCGTCTACAACTCCAGCCATGGGCGCAAGGACCTGTGAGGGTGCACCGAGCGAGCATGAACGACTTCCACAACGTGAGTTCGGCGCACGACTTCCCAAGCTGGAGCTTCTTCGTTTCGATGGAAACGTGATCAAGTGGCAACCCTTTTGGGATATGTTCCTGCACTCCGTGCACGAGAACCCAAGGCTGTCCAACACAGACCGGTTTCACTACTTGGCCTCACTTCTAGATGGACCTGCAGCTCAGGCCGTCGCCGGTATTCAGGTGACAGATTCTTGTTACGATGACGCGCTGGAAATTTTGAAACGTCGGTTTGGAAACAAGAAAGTCATTGAGCAGAAGTACTTAGGAAATTTGCGCACGCTCAAACCAGTGAAATTAGCGAGTGATGTCACTGCTCTGCGCAAGCTTTTCGACACAGTTCAACTAAACAGGAGGGGACTGCGTAGTCTTGGAATCACGGAGTCATCCTACGCGGCTATGCTGAATGAAGTTCTGCTCAAAGTCATACCAGCTGACATTGTCGTAGAATACTTCAAAAAAGAAAGTATGGAGAACACGACGGAAACGAGCCAGGCTTCATCTGATCAGGAACTTGAGCAGCTGATGAAATTTCTCCGCATCGAAGTTGAATGTCGAGAAAAGAGTTCTTTAGTGAACAATTTGCCAACGACATCGAACAACAGCGTACCTGTATTAAATAGATCATTCAAGAAGCAGTCCGCGACTCCTACAGCATCCGTTCTTCAAAACAAGACACTATCTTCCCCCTCGTCCTGTTTTTTCTGCGCTGCTACCGATCACAAGACAGAGGACTGCACGAGTGACATGACTCTGGCCGAGAAGCGCAACAAACTTGTAACAGACGGTCGATGCTTCCGGTGCACGTCAAAAGGACATCTGGTCCGCAATTGCCGGCGGAGAGTGCACTGCCAAGCATGCAAGCGCAGACACGCCTCCTCGATGTGCAATGCTAGTAGTTCTGAAACACCATCAGTGACTAATGCTCAGAAGAAACCGAATGCTACGGTGCAAGTTTCCACCCAGAGAGCTTCAGTTCCCCGACTCATCAATGATGTTCTTCTCCAGACTTTTCGAGCTTGGGTAACGACTTCATCTCATTGTTGCTATATACGCGGTGTTCTCGACAACGGAAGCCAGCGAACGTTCGTCACTGAGAGCGTCGCTTCCAAGCTAAGTCTACCTGCTGTTGCCGAGACCGAACTCGCCATCAGTGCGTTTGGTAGAGCGAGCGACCCAACCCGACGATTCAAAATGGTCAAGATCACGCTCCGCAGTCAGCACGACGACCTAACCATTGACATTGAGGCCATAGTGGTGCCCTTTATTTGCGAGGAGATGATTGAAGCACCAAGGCAGAGTCGTCTTCTTCAAGCCATCGCAGCGGAGGGGAAACATCTGGCTGACGCAGTCGTTTACCCGAGTGTAGATTGTGAGCCAGGTGTGAGTGTCCTCATTGGATCGGACCAGCTTTGGAAGTTGATGCCCAACACGAGTGAAGTGAGGTGGGATGAAGAAAACCCTGCCTTACTCGCCATTAACACAAAGATGGGCTGGACTCTCCAAGGCCCCTTATCTGGTGGTGGAAGCACGAGTAACAAAGCAAGCACCCAAGTATGTGTTCTTCGAACAGGTTCCCACGAAGACGACCAGATCGCCTTCCCATTACAAAGATTTTGGGACCTCGATGCTATCGGAATTGCCGACACGCCGACGTCTCAGTGCAACGCAGATATTTTGGAAGAATTCAACAACACTACCAGGCTTCGGAAAGGACGCTATGAAGTTGCGTTGCCATGGAAATCACCTCTCGTCGACATGGCCGACAATCGCAAAGTAGCCCTTTCGAGGCTCCATGGACTCGTCAAGCGGCTGTCACCAAACGACGAAGCCATGAGAGCCTACGATAAGGCTATCAGGCAGTATGAGGTGGACGGTCATGCTGAAAAAGTTGAAGATGCCCCTTATTGTACACAGCACCTATACTACATGCCGCATCGAGAGGTAATCCGCGAAACATCTACGACGACGAGACTTCGCGTAGTCTTCGACGCATCATCGCATGCATCAGGAGCTTGTTCTCTCAACGAACAACTCGAAAAAGGTCCTAATCTGAATGCTGACCTTTTCAAAGTTTTGATCCGGTTTCGCCTTTTCGCCATCGGAATTACAGCAGACGTGCAGAAGGCGTTTCTACAAATCAGCATTCGAGAAGAAGACAGAGATGCTCTTCGTTTCTTGTGGTTTGAAGGGCTACCAATGTCAGGCAGACCACTGCCAAAAATACAAGAAATGCGAATGACCAGAGTTCCATTCGGCACCTCCGCAAGCCCTTTCCTATTATCTGCAACGTTGAAATACCATTTCGATCACGTTGAACAAATTTACCAAGTAACGGCCGCAAAACTGAAGGCAAGCTTCTACGTCGATGACCTAGTTTTCGGAGCTTCAACGACAAAAGAAGCGCTACAACTCTACGAAGAGACGAAGGCCATAATGGAGCTGGCCGGAATGAAAATGCAGAAGTGGTCAACAAACTGCGACCTGTTAAGAGAGAAGCTCAAGCAAGCAGGAGAGACGTCAGCTGAGCAGGTCACACAATCTAAGGTTCTTGGGCTATCCTGGAACTACACCGACGACACCATTTCGGTGAAAATTGACTCTGTGACGAAAGTCTTAAAAGCGGGACTTTGTACCAAGCGAACTGTGCTTCAGGCTTCATCACGAATTTTCGACCCCTTGGGACTGCTAGCACCGTTCACCATTCGAGTTAAAATACTTTTTCAGAAGATATGGATGCAAGGACTCGATTGGGAAAGCGTTCTCCCCGAGACATTGAAGATCGAGTGGGACAAGTGGACTGTCGAACTTCAAGACCTCAAAGACTTTAGAACCAAGAGGTATCAACTAGACAACAGCAGCCCTGATAAAAGCACTCACCAGCTGCATATATTCACGGACGCTAGCCCGTGTGCCTACGGAGTAGTGGCATACATACGAGTGGAAGACAGTACCGGAGCGGTTCGACTCCAGCAGCTGCTCGCTAAGTCTCGGGTCGCTCCAATCAAGGGTCTCACTTTACCACGCCTGGAACTCGTCGCTGCGGTTCTTGGAGCTCGACTTCTTAAGCTACTTGTGGATACTTTGCCACACACAAATATAGAATACTTCTGCTGGACCGACTCCCAAGTTTGCTTGAGTTGGATCAAGTCTACAGCCACCAAGTGGAAGCCCTTCGTTTGTAACAGGGTAATTGAGATCCAAGGGCTCACAGACCCGAGTCGCTGGAGACATTGCTCTGGAAAGACAAACCCAGCCGACTTAGTTACAAGAGGGATATCAGCGCATCACCTTTGTACTAGCGATTTATGGTGGCATGGGCCTGACTGGCTATCTGGTACCCAAGAAACGTGGCCGGCAAGTGAAGCTGGTCCTCATGAGTCAACGGATGAACTATGTAGATCAAACGACGAAGACACAACAGTTTTGGCTTGTCAATGCTCGCAAGCAGAGCCACTTTTCGAGCTCGACAAGTACAGCAGCTGGATACGAGTTGTTAGAATCACAGCTTGGATTCGAAGATTTATTCACAATTGTCGAGTGCACACCAGTCGTCGTCTGATGGGCCCACTCACTGCCCCTGAGATAAAAGAAGGCGAGTTTACATGGATGAAGAATGCACAAGCGGAAGCCTTTAGTATAGAACTCGCCTCATTGTTAAAAAACCAACCATTAGCTAAGGCATCCCGAATTCGTAATCTGTATCCATTCCTGGACAATGATGGGATTTTAAGAATCAAGACCCGGCTTGACAACGTAAAAACATCAGAATACGTGAGGTGCCCGATTCTACTACCAGCTGACCACCGCTGCACATACCTCATCATCGACCGCACGCACCGGCGCCTGCTGCACAGTGGTGTAAACGATACCCTTTCAGAGCTACGCGAGTGTTTTTGGGTGATTAAGGGCCGCCAGTGTGTGAAAAAAGTGCTCTCTAGGTGCAAAGTGTGTGCTAGATTCAAGCTCCAACCTGCAACAGCCCCTACCGCACCACTGCCGACCGACAGGGTTAAGAGATCACACCCTTTTCAAGTTGTGGGTGTTGACTTTGCTGGTCCCGTTTTTGTGAAAGGAACCAGTCCCGTGAAGGCCTATATCGTTATTTTTACGTGTGCCGTCGTTCGGGCGATCCATTTGGAGTTGTGCTCCGATATGACGGCGGGGTCATTTTTAATGGCTTTCCGTCGGTTTGTGTCGCGACGCGGCTTGCCTAGTGTTATTTATTCCGACAATGCTCTAGCTTTTCATGCTGCCAGTCGCGACTTAAAAGTGATGTACAGAGCTTTGAGAGACTTCCAAGTACAGGACTTTTGCTCTAATAACCACATTACCTGGAAATTCATTGCAGAACGTAGTCCTTGGTGGGGTGGATTTTGGGAGAGGATGATTCGCACTGTTAAAAGCTGCCTACGGAAAATTCTAGGGAAAGGTTGCTTTGATTTCGAGCAGCTTGTGACCATTCTTGCCGAAGTAGAAAATGTAGTGAATTCTAGGCCATTAACGTACCTCTCCGCTGACGCTACCGATCCAGCTGTACTTACACCTTCGCACTTTCTAACCGGTAGGAAGTCTACTACACTGCCTAGTGCTAATACTGCTGAAACGTCGGGAACTCGCTCCGATACTTTAAAGCATTGGAAGTACAGGCAGCAAATAGTGGCTGATTTTTGGAAGCGTTGGTATAAAGACTACCTCTTGTGCTTGAGGAGTGCACACATTAGGCGAGTACAGCCTTGCAACCAGCTTAAGGTTAACGATGTAGTCGTCATTAAGGAAGACAAGGTGCCCATAACTTTTTGGAAAGTTGGTAGAGTTACTGACGTGTACTTATCAAGTGATAATCACGTTAGAGCCTGCAAGATTGTCTTGGCAGGAGGTACGGAAGTTACGAGGCCAGTACAACTTTTATGCCCGTTGGAGCTGGGCGATTGAACTTTCGGGCGCGGAGGATGTTGGAAATTGTTTGAACCTCCCGCGCGAATAGCGCGCGCACCAAGAGACGGAGAACGACGAGGAAGAGGAAGAGACCAGCCGAAATAGAACACGCTCTTTTACCATGGATGCTGGCGTTTGCGTCTCCTTCATTTGGTGCCTTTAAACTCCGAAGCGTGGTTTTCCCACAACGTTTGCAAGCGCTTTCACATTAGAGATCGCAGTTCCCGACTTGTAATGGTGAAAAACACTGCATCTCACTAAGTGACATTGTTTAATGCGGTTTTACGACGGTTCATATCTTAACCTAACCTAACATTCGTACTTGTATTGAAAAACGCTCTATTACACTGTTTCGTTCACAATTACGATATTTGCATAACCTCACAGTTTTTCACCAACTTATTGCAGTACAGAACGCTGTATCTCGCTAAATGACATTGTTCTTTAAGGTTTCACGATGCTTGCATGCGCTTTAACGAGAATATCACAATATAGCAGTTTCGCACTTGTAACGGTAGAACACGCAGTATTTGGCTTGTTCATGTCGTTTTGTGTGCTTTCACAACATTTCACCTATCGCAGTTTAATACTCGCAATAAAACAACACTATCTCGTTAGATGACGTCGTTTTTGGTAGTTTCACGACGCTACCTAGCTTAAACTAACCTAACCTAACCTAACCTTCGCACTTCTATCGTTAGAAAACGTTTTACTCGCAACTTTACAATGTTTTCTACAAGATTACGACGGTTTCATG
This sequence comes from Rhipicephalus microplus, assembly GCF_043290135.1. Taxonomy (NCBI): domain Eukaryota; kingdom Metazoa; phylum Arthropoda; class Arachnida; order Ixodida; family Ixodidae; genus Rhipicephalus; species Rhipicephalus microplus. The sequence goes on from NW_027464682.1 coordinate 642,304, forward strand.
CGCTTTCACATTAGATATTGCAGTTCCCCACTTTTAATGGTGAAAAACACTGCATCTCACTAAGTGACATTGTTTAATGCGGTTTTACGACGGTTGATATATCAACCTAACCTAACATTCGCACTTGTATCCAAAGACGCTCAATTACACTGTTTCGTTCACAATTACGATATTTGCTTGACCTCACAGTTTCTCACCAACTTATTACAGTACAGAACGCTGTATCTCGCTAAATGACATCGTTCTTTAAGGTTTCACGATACTTGCATGCGCTTTAACGAGAATATCACAATAAAGCAGTTTCGCACTTGTAACGACACAAGACGCAGTATCTGGCTAGTTTATGCCATTTTGTGTGCTTTCACAATATTTCACCTATCGCACTTTCGTACTCGCAATAAAACAACACTATCTCGTGAGATGACATCGTTTTTGGTGGTTTCACGACGCTACGTAGCTCAAACTAACCTAACTTTCGCACTTCTATCGTTAGAAAACGTTTTATTCGCTACTTTACAATGTTTTTACAAGATTACGACGGTTTCATGCGCTTTCACATTAGATATCGCAGTTCCCGAGTTGTAATGGTGAAAAACACAGCATCTCACTAAGTGACATTGTTTAATGCGGTTTTAGCGCGGTTCATATCTTAACCTAACCTAACCTAACCTAATTTAACCTAACCTAACCTTACCTAACCCAACCTAACCTAATCTAACCTAACCAAACCTTACCTAACATAACCTAACCTAACCTAACCTAACCTAACCTAACCAAACCTAACCTAACCTAACCTAACGTAACCTAACCTAACCTAACCTAACCTAACCTAACCTAACCTAACGACGTTTGCAAGCGCTTTCACATTAGATATCGCAGTTCCCGACTTGTAATGGTGAAAAACACTGCATCTCACTAAGTGACATTGTTTAATGCGGTTTTACGACGGTTGATATCTCAACCTAACCTAACATTCGCACTTGTATCTAAATACGCTCAATTACACTGTTTCGTTCACAATTACGATATTTGCTTGACCTCACAGTTTCTCACCAACTTATTACAGTACAGAACGCTGTATCTCGCTAAATGACATCGTTCTTTAAGGTTTCACGATACTTGCATGCGCTTTAACGAGAATATCACAATAAAGCAGTTTCGCACTTGTAACGGCACAAGACGCAGTATCTGGCTAGTTCATGCCTTTTTGTGCGCTTTCCCAATATTTCACCTATCCCAGTTTCGTACTCGCAATAAAACAACACTATCTCGTTAGATGACATCGTTTTTGGTGGTTTCACGACGCTACCTAGCTCAAACTAACCTAACCTTCGCACTTCTATTGTTAGAAAACGTTTTATTCGCTACTTTACAATGTTTTCTACAAGATTACGACGGTTTCATGCGCTTTCACATTAGATATCGCAGTTCCCGACTTGTAATGGTGAAAAACACAGCATCTCACTAAGTGACATTGTTTAATGCGGTTTTAGCGCGGTTCATATCTTAACCTAACCTAACCTTACCTAACCCAACCTAACCTAACCTAACCTAACCAAACCTTACCTAACATACCCTAACCTAACCTAACATAACCTAACCAAACCTAACCTAACCTAACCTAACGTAACCTAACCTAACCTAACCTAACCTAACGACGGTTGCAAGCGCTTTCACATTAGATACCGCAGTTCCCGACTTGTAATGGTGAAAAACACTGCATCTCACTGAGTGACATTGTTTAATGCGGTTTTACGACGGTTCATATCTTAACCTAATCTAACATTCGCACTTGTATCCAAAGACGCACAATTACACTGTTTCGTTCACAATTACGATATTTGCTTGACCTCACAGTTTCTCACCAACTTATTACAGTACAGAACGCTGCATCTCGCTAAATGACATCGTTCTTTAAGGTTTCACGATACTTGCATGCGCTTTAACGAGAATATCACAATAAAGCAGTTTCGCACTTGTAACGACACAAGACGCAGTATCTGGCTAGTTTATGCCATTTTGTGTGCTCTCACAATATTTCACCTATCGCAGTTTCGTACTCGCAATAAAACAACACTATCTCGTTAGATGACATCGTTTTTGGTGGTTTCACGACGCTACGTAGCTCAAACTAACCTAACCTTCGCACTTCTATCGTTAGAAAACGTTTTATTCGGTACTTTACAATGTTTTCTACAAGATTACGACGGTTTCATGCGCTTTCACATTAGATATCGCAGTTCCCGACTTGTAAAGGTGAAAAACACTGCATCTCACTAAGTGACATTGTTTAATGCGGTTTTACGACGGTTCATACCTTAACCTAACGTAACCTTACCTAACCTAACCCAACCTAACCTAACATAACCTAACCTAACCTAACCTAACCAAACCTAACCTAACGTAACCTAACCTAACCTAACCTAACCTAACCTAACGACGTTTGCAAGCGCTTTCACATTAGATATCGCAGTTCCCGACTTGTAATGGTGAAAAACACTGCATCTCACTAAGTGACATTGTTTAATGCGGTTTTACGACGGTTCATATCTTAACCTAACCTAACATTCGTACTTGTATTGAAAAACGCTCTATTACACTGTTTCGTTCACAATTACGATATTTGCATAACCTCACAGTTTTTCACCAACTTATTGCAGTACAGAACGCTGTATCTCGCTAAATGACATCGTTCTTTAAGGTTTCACGATGCTTGCATGCGCTTTAACGAGAATATCACATTATAGCAGTTTCGCACTTGTAACGGTACAACACGCAGTATCTGGCTTGTTCAAGCCGTTTTGTGTACTTTCACAACATTTCACCTATTGCAGTTTCGTACATGCAATAAAACAACACTATCTCGTTAGATGACGTCCTTTTTGGTGGTCTCACGACGCTACATAGCTTAAACTAACATAACTCAAGCTAACCTTCGCACTTCTATCGTTAGAAAACGTTTTACTCGCAACTTTACAATGTTTTCTACAAGATTACGACGGTTTCATGCGCTTTCACATTAGATATCGTAGTTCCCGACTTGTAATGGTGAAAAACACTGCATCTCACTAATTGACATTGTTTAATGCGGTTTTACGACGGTTCATATCTTAACCTAACCTAACATTCGCACTTGTATCTAAAAACACTTTATTACACTGTTTTGTTCACAATTACGATATTTGCATAACCTCACAGTTTTTCACCAACTTATTGCAGTACAGAACGTTGTATCTCGCTAAATGACATATTTCTTTAAGGTTTCACGATACTTGCATGCGCTTTACCGAGAATGTCAAAACATAGCAGTTTCGCACTTGTAACGGTACAACACGCAGTATTTGGCTTGTTCATGCCGTTTTGTGTGCTTTCACAACATTTTACCTATCGCAGTTTCGTACTCGCAATAAAACAACACTATCTCGTTAGATGACGTCGTTTTTGGTAGTTTCACGACGCTACCTAGCTTAAACTAACCTAACCTAACCTAACCTTCGCACTTCTATCGTTAGAACACGTTTTACTCGCAACTTTACAATGTTTTCTACAAGATTACGACGGTTTCATGCGCTTTCACATTAGATATCGTAGTTCCCGACTTGTAATGTTGAAAAACACTACATCTCACTAAGTGACATTGTTTAATGCGGTTTTACGACGGTTGATAAGTCAACCTAACCTAACATTCGCACTTGTATCTAAAGACGCTCAATTACACTGTTTCGCTCACAATTACGATATTTGCTTGACCTCACAGTTTCTCACCAACTTATTACAGTACAGAACGCTGTATCTCGCTAAATGACATCGTTCTTTAAGGTTTCACGATACTTGCATGCGCTTTACCGAGAATGTCAAAACATAGCAGTTTCGCACTTGTAACGGTACAACACGCAGTATTTGGCTTGTTCATGCCGTTTTGTGTGCTTTCACAACATTTTACCTATCGCAGTTTCGTACTCGCAATAAAACAACACTATCTCGTTAGATGACGTCGTTTTTGGTGGTTTCACGACGCTACCTAGCTTAAACTAACATAACCTAACATAAGTTTCGCACTTCTATCGTTAGAAAACGTTTTACTCGCTACTTTACATTGCTTTCTGCAACATTACGACGGTTTCAAGCGCTTTCACATTAGATATCGCAGTTCCCAACTTGTAAAGGTGAAAAACACTGCATCTCACTAAGTGACATTGTTTATTGCGGTTTTACGACGGTTCATACCTTAACCTAACGTAAGCTAACCTAACCTAACCCAACCTAGCCTAACATAACCTAACCTAACCTAACCTAACCTAACCTAACCAAACCTAACCTAACGTAACCTAACCTAACCTAACCTAACCTAACCTAACCTAACGACGTTTGCAAGCGCTTTCACATTAGATATCGCAGTTCCCGACTTGTAATGGTGAAAAACACTGCATCTCACTAAGTGACATTGTTTAGTGCGGTTTTACGACGGTTCATATCTTAACCTAACCTAACATTCGTACTTGTATTGAAAAACGCTCTATTACACTGTTTCGTTCACAATTACGATATTTGCATAACCTCACAGTTTTTCACCAACTTATTGCAGTACAGAACGCTGTATCTCGCTAAATGACATCGTTCTTTAAGGTTTCACGATGCTTGCATGCGCTTTAACGAGAATATCACATTATAGCAGTTTCGCACTTGTAACGGTACAACACGCAGTATCTGGCTTGTTCAAGCCGTTTTGTGTACTTTCACAACATTTCACCTATTGCAGTTTCGTACATGCAATAAAACAACACTATCTCGTTAGATGACGTCCTTTTTGGTGGTCTCACGACGCTACATAGCTTAAACTAACATAACTCAAGCTAACCTTCGCACTTCTATCGTTAGAAAACGTTTTACTCGCAACTTTACAATGTTTTCTACAAGATTACGACGGTTTCATGCGCTTTCACATTAGATATCGTAGTTCCCGACTTGTAATGTTGAAAAACACTACATCTCACTAAGTGACATTGTTTAATGCGGTTTTACGACGGTTGATATCTCAACCTAACCTAACATTCGCACTTGTATCTAAATACGCTCAATTACACTGTTTCGTTCACAGTTACGATATTTGCTTGACCTCACAGTTTCTCACCAACTTATTACAGTACAGAACGCTGTATCTCGCTAAATGACATCGTTCTTTAAGGTTTCACGATACTTGCATGCGCTTTAACGAGAATATCACAATAAAGCAGTTTCGCACTTGTAACGGCACAAGACGCAGTATCTGGCTAGTTCATGCCATTTTGTGTGCTTTCCCAATATTTCACCTATCGCAGTTTCGTACTCGCAATAAAACAACACTATCTCGTTTGATGACATCGTTTTTGGTGGCTTCACGACGCTACCTAGCTCAAACTAACCGAACCTTCGCACTTCTATCGTTAGAAAACGTTTTATTCGCTACTTTACAATGTTTTCTACAAGATTACGACGGTTTCATGCGCTTTCACATTAGATATCGCAGTTCCCGACTTTTAATGGTGAAAAACACAGCATCTCACTAAGTGACATTGTTTAATGCGGTTTTAGCGCGGTTCATATCTTAACCTAACCTAACCTTACCTAACCGAACCTAACCTAACCTAACCTAACCAAACCTTACCTAACATCCCTAACCTAACCTAACCTAACCTAACCAAACCTAACCTAACCTAACCTAACGTAACCTAACCTAACCTAGCCTAACCTAACCTAACGACGTTTGCAAGCGCTTTCACATTAGATATCGCAGTTCCCGACTTGTAATGGTGAAAAACACTGCATCTCACTAAGTGACATTGTTTAATGCGGTTTTACGACGGTTCATATCTTAACCTAACCTAACATTCGCACTTGTATTGAAAAACGCTCTATTACACTGTTTTGTTCAAAATTACGATATTTGCATAACCTCACAGTTTTTCACCAACTTATTGCAGTACAGAACGCTGTATCTCGCTAAATTACATCGTTCTTTAAGGTTTCACGATGCTTGCATGCGCTTTAACGAGAATATCACATTAAAGCAGTTTCGCACTTGTAACGGTACAACACGCAGTATCTGGCTTGTTCATGCCGTTTTGTGTACTTTCACAACATTTCACCTATTGCAGTTTCGTACATGCAATAAAACAACACTATCTCGTTAGATGACGTCCTTTTTGGTGGTCTCACGACGCTACATAGCTTAAACTAACATAACTCAAGCTAACCTTCGCACTTCTATCGTTAGAAAACGTTTTACTCGCAACTTTACAATGTTTTCTACAAGATTACGACGGTTTCATGCGCTTTCACATTAGATATCGTAGTTCCCGACTTGTTATGTTGAAAAACACTACATCTCACTAAGTGACATTGTTTAATGCGGTTTTACGACGGTTGATATCTCAACCTAACCTAACATTCGCACTTGTATCTAAATACGCTCAATTACACTGTTTCGTTCACAATTACGATATTTGCTTGACCTCACAGTTTCTCACCAACTTATTACAGTACAGAACGCTGTATCTCGCTAAATGACATCGTTCTTTAAGGTTTCACGATACTTGGATGCGCTTTAACGAGAATATCACAATAAAGCAGTTTCGCACTTGTAACGGCACAAGACGCAGTATCTGGCTAGTTCATGCCTTTTTGTGCGCTTTCCCAATATTTCACCTATCCCAGTTTCGTACTCGCAATAAAACAACACTATCTCGTTAGATGACATCGTTTTTTGTGGTTTCACGACGCTACCTAGCTCAAACTAACCTAACCTTCGCACTTCTATTGTTAGAAAACGTTTTATTCGCTACTTTACAATGTTTTCTACAAGATTACGACGGTTTCATGCGCTTTCACATTAGATATCGCAGTTCCCGACTTGTAATGGTGAAAAACACAGCATCTTACTAAGTGACATTGTTTAATGCGGTTTTAGCGCGGTTCATATCTTAACCTAACCTAACCTAACCTAACCCAACCCAACTCAATCCAACCTAACCTAATCTAACCTAACCTAACCTAACCTAACCTAACGTAACCTAACCTATCCTAACCTAACCTAACCTAACCTAACATAACCTAACGACGTTTGCAAGCGCTTTCACATTAGATATCGCAGTTCCCGACTTGTAATGGTGAAAAACACTGCATCTCACTAAGTGACATTGTTTAATGTGGTTTTACGACGGTTCATATCTTAACCTAACCTGACATTCGCTCTTGTATCTAAAAACGCTCTATTACACTGTTATGTTCACAATTACGATATTTGCATAACCTCACAGTTTTTCACCAACTTATTGCAGTACAGAACGCTGTATCTCGCTAAATGACATTGTTCTTTAAGGTTTCACGATGCTTGCATGCGCTTTAACGAGAATATCACAATATAGCAGTTTCGCACTTGTAACGGTAGAACACGCAGTATTTGGCTTGTTCATGCCGTTTTGTGTGCTTTCACGACATCTCACCTATCGCAGTTTAATACTCGCAATAAAACAACACTATCTCGTTAGATGACGTCGTTTTTGGTAGTTTCACGACGCTACCTAGCTTAAACTAACCTAACCTAACCTAACCTTCGCACTTCTATCGTTAGAAAACGTTTTACTCGCAACTTTACAATGTTTTCTACAAGATTACGACGGTTTCATGCGCTTTCACATTAGATATCGTAGTTGCCGACTTGTAATGTTGAAAAACACTACATCTCACTAAGTGACATTGTTTAATGCGGTTTTACGACGGTTGATATGTCAACCTAACCTAACATTCGCACTTGTATCCAAAGACGCTCAATTACACTGTTTCGTTCACAATTACGATATTTGCTTGACCTCACAGTTTCTCACCAACTTATTACAGTACAGAACGCTGTATCTCGCTAAATGACATCGTTCTTTAAGGTTTCACGATACTTGCATGCGCTTTAACGAGAATATCACAATAAAGCAGTTTCGCACTTGTAACGACACAAGACGCAGTATCTGGCTAGTTTATGCCATTTTGTGTGCTTTCACAATATTTCACCTATCGCAGTTTCGTACTCGCAATAAAACAACACTATCTCGTGAGATGACATCGTTTTTGGTGGTTTCACGACGCTACGTAGCTCAAACTAACCTAACCTTCGCACTTCTATCGTTAGAAAACGTTTTATTCGCTACTTTACAATGTTTTCTACAAGATTACGACGGTTTCATGCGCTTTCACATTAGATATCGCAGTTCCCGACTTGTAATGGTGAAAAACACAGCATCTCACTAAGTGACATTGTTTAATGCGGTTTTAGCGCGGTTCATATCTTAACCTAACCTAACCTAACCTAACCTAATTTAACCTAACCTAACCTTACCTAACCCAACCTAACCTAATCTAACCTAACCAAACCTTACCTAACATAACCTAACCTAACCTAACCTAACCAAACCTAACCTAACCTAACCTAACGTAACCTAACCTAACCTAACCTAACCTAACCTAACCTAACCTAACCTAACCTAACCTAACGACGTTTGCAAGCGCTTTCACATTAGATATCGCAGTTCCCGACTTGTAATGGTGAAAAACCCTGCATCTCACTAAGTGACATTGTTTAATGCGGTTTTACGACGGTTGATATCTCAACCTAACCTAACATTCGCACTTGTATCTAAATACGCTCAATTACACTGTTTCGTTCACAATTACGATATTTGCTTGACCTCACAGTTTCTCACCAACTTATTACTATACAGAACGCTGTATCTCGCTAAATGACATCGTTCTTTAAGGTTTCACGATACTTGCATGCGCTTTAACGAGAATATCACAATAAAGCAGTTTCGCACTTGTAACGGCACAAGACGCAGTATCTGGCTAGTTCATGCCTTTTTGTGCGCTTTCCCAATATTTCACCTATCCCAGTTTCGTACTCGCAATAAAACAACACTATCTCGTTAGATGACATCGTTTTTGGTGGTTTCACGACGCTACCTAGCTCAAACTAACCTAACCTTCGCACTTCTATTGTTAGAAAACGTTTTATTCGCTACTTTACAATGTTTTCTACAAGATTACGACGGTTTCATGCGCTCTCACATTAGATATCGCAGTTCCCGACTTGTAATAGTGAAAAACACAGCATCTTACTAAGTGACATTGTTTAATGCGGTTTTAGCGCGGTTCATATCTTAACCTAACCTAACCTAACCTAATCCAACCTAACCCAACTCAACCCAACCTAACCTAATCTAACCTAACCTAACATAACCTAACCTAACCTAACCTAACGTAACCTAACCTAACCTAACCTAACCTAACCTAACATAACCTAACGACGTTTGCAAGCGCTTTCACATTAAATATCGCAGTTCCCGACTTGTAATGGTGAAAAACACTGCATCTCACTAAGTGACATTGTTTAATGTGGTTTTACGACGGTTCATATCTTAACCTAACCTGACATTCGCACTTGTATCTAAAAACGCTCTATTACACTGTTATGTTCACAATTACGACATTTGCATAACCTCACAGTTTTTCACCAACTTATTGCAGTACAGAACGCTGTATCTCGCTAAATGACATTGTTCTTTAAGGTTTCACGATGCTTGCATGCGCTTTAACGAGAATATCACAATAAAGCAGTTTCGCACTTGTAACGACACAAGACGCAGTATCTGGCTAGTTTATGCCATTTTGTGTGCTTTCACAATATCTCACCTATCGCAGTTTCGTACTCGCAATAAAACAACACTATCTCGTTAGATGACATCGTTTTTGGTGGTTTCACGACGCTACCTAGCTCAAACTAACCGAACCTTCGCACTTCTATCGTTAGAAAACGTTTTATTCGCTTAAAAGGTTTCACGATACTTGCGTGCGCTTTACCGAGAATGTCACAACATAGCAGTTTCGCACTTGTAACGGTACAACACGCAGTATTTGGCTTGTTCATGCCGTTTTGTGTGCTTTCACAACATTTTACCTATCGCAGTTTAATACTCGCAATAAAACAACACTATCTCGTTAGATGACGTCGTTTTTGGTAGTTTCACGACGCTACCTAGCTTAAACTAACCTAACCTAACCTAACCTTCGCACTTCTATCGTTAGAAAACGTTTTACTCGCAACTTTACAATGTTTTCTACAAGATTACGACGGTTTCATGCGCTTTCACATTAGATATCGCAGTTCCCGACTTGTAATGTTGAAAAACACTACATCTCACTAAGTGACATTGTTTAATGCGGTTTTACGACGGTTGATATGTCAACCTAACCTAACATTCGCACTTGTATCTAAAGACGCTCAATTACACTGTTTCGTTCACAATTACGATATTTGCTTGACCTCACAGTTTCTCACCAACTTATTACAGTACAGAACGCTGTATCTCGCTAAATGACATCGTTCTTTAAGGTTTCACGATACTTGCATGCGCTTTAACGAGAATATCACAATAAAGCAGTTTCGCACTTGTAACGGCACAAGACGCAGTATCTGGCTAGTTCATGCCATTTTGTGTGCTTTCCCAATATTAAACCTATCGCAGTTTCGTACTCGCAATAAAACAACACTATCTCGTTAGATGACATCGTTTTTGGTGGTTTCACGACGCTACCTAGCTCAAACTAACCGAACCTTCGCACTTCTACGTTAGAAAACGTTTTATTCGCTACTTTACACTGTTTTCTACAAGATTACGACGGTTTCATGCGCTTTCACATTAGATATCGCAGTTCCCGACTTGTAATGGTGAAAAACACAGCATCTCACTAAGTGACATTGTTTAATGCGGTTTTAGCGCGGTTCATATCTTAACCTAACCTAACCTTACCTAACCCAACCTAACCTAACCTAACCTAACCAAACCTTACCTAACATACCTTAACCTAACCTAACCTAGCCTAACCAAACCTAACCTAACCTAACCTAACCTAACCTAACCTAACGACGGTTGCAAGCGCTTTCACATTAGATACCGCAGTTCCCGACTTGTAATGGTGAAAAACACTGCATCTCACTGAGTGACATTGTTTAATGCGGTTTTACGACGGTTGATATGTCAACCTAACCTAACATTCGCACTTGTATCCAAAGACGCTCAATTACACTGTTTCGTTCACAATTACGATATTTGCTTGACCTCACAGTTTCTCACCAACCTATTACAGTACAGAACGCTGTATCTCGCTAAATGACATCGTTCTTTAAGGTTTCACGATACTTGCATGCGCTTTAACGAGAATATCAAAATAAAGCAGTTTCGCACTTGTAAAGACACAAGACGCAGTATCTGGCTAGTTTATGCCATATTGTGTGCTTTCACAATATTTCACCTATCGCAGTTTCGTACTCGCAATAAAACAACACTATCTCGTTAGATGACATCGTTTTTGGTGGTTTCACGACGCTACGTAGCTCAAACTAACCTAACCTTCGCACTTCTATCGTTAGAAAACGTTTTATTCGCTACTTTACAATGTTTTCTACAAGATTACGACGGTTTCATGCGCTTTCACATTAGATATCGCAGTTCCCGACTTGTAATGGTGAAAAACACAGCATCTCACTAAGTGACATTGTTTAATGCGGTTTTAGCGCGGTTCATATCTTAACCTAACCTAACCTAACCTAACCTAATTTAACCTAACCTAACCTCACCTAACCCAACCTAACCTAACCTAACCAAACCTTACCTAACATAACCTAACCTAACCTAACCTAACCTAACCTAACCTAACCTAACGACGTTTGCAAGAGCTTTCACATTAGATATCGCAGTTCCCGACTTGTAATGGTGAAAAACACAGCATCTCACTAAGTGACATTGGTTATTGCGGTTTTAGCGCGGTTCATATCTTAACCTAACCTAACCTAACCTAACCCAACCTAACCTAACCTAACCTAACGACGTTTGCAAGCGCTTTCACATTAGATATCGCAGTTCCCGACTTGTAATGGTGAAAAACACTGCATCTCACTAAGTGACATTGTTTAATGCGGTTTTAGCGCGGTTCATATCTTAACCTAACCTAACCTAACCTAACCTAACCCAACCTAACCTAACCTAACGTAACCTAACGACGTTTGCAAGCGCTTTCACATTAGATATCGCAGTTCCCGACTTGTAATGGTGAAAAACACTGCATCTCACTAAGTGACATTGTTTAATGCGGTTTTACGACGGTTCATATCTTAACCTAACCTAACATTCGTACTTGTATTGAAAAACGCTCTATTACACTGTTATGTTCAAAATTACGATATTTGCATAACCTCACAGTTTTTCACCAACTTATTGTAGTACAGAACGCTGTATCTCGCTAAATGACATCGTTCTTTAAGGTTTCACTATGCTTGCATGCGCTTTAACGAGAATATCACATTACAGCAGTTTCGCACTTGTAACGGTACAACACGCAGTATCTGGCTTGTTCAAGCCGTTTTGTGTACTTTCACAACATTTCACCTATTGCAGTTTCGTACATGCAATAAAACAACACTATCTCGTTAGATGACGTCCTTTTTGGTGGTCTCACGACGCTACATAGCTTAAACTAACATAACTCAAGCTAACCTTCCCACTTCTATCGTTAGAAAACGTTTTACTCGCAACTTTACAATGTTTTCTACAAGATTACGACGGTTTCATGCGCTTTCACATTAGATATCGTAGTTCCCGACTTGTAATGTTGAAAAACACTAAATCTTACTAAGTGACATTGTTTAATGCGGTTTTACGACGGTTCATACCTTAACCTAACGTAACCTAACCTAACCTAACCCAACCTAACCTAACATAACCTAACGTAACCTAACCTAACCTAACCCAACCTAACCTAACATAACCTAACCTAACCTAACCTAACCAAACCTAACCTAACCTAACCTAACCTTACCTAACCTAACCAAATTATCCTTACCTAACCTAACCTAACCTAACGTAACCTAACCTAACCTAACCTAACGTAACCTAACCTAACCTAACGTAACCTAACCTAACCTAACCTAACCTAACCCAACTCAACCCAACCTAACCTAATCTAACCTAACCTAACCTAACCTAACCTAACCTAACCTAACGACGGTTGCAAGCGCTTTCACATTAGATATCGCAGTTCCCGACTTTTAATGGTGAAAAACACTGCATCTCACTAATTGACATTGTTTAATGCGGTTTTACGACGGTTCATATCTTAACCTAACATTCGCACTTGTATCTAAAGACGCTCAATTACACTGTTTCGTTCACAATTACGATATTTGCTTGACCTCACAGTTTCTCACCAACTTATTACAGTACAGAACGCTGTATCTCGCTAAATGACATCGTTCTTTAAGGTTTCACGATACTTGCATGCGCTTTAACGAGAATATCACAATAAAGCAGTTTCGCACTTGTAACGGCACAAGACGCAGTATCTGGCTAGTTCATGCCATTTTGTGTGCTTTCCCAATATTTCACCTATCGCAGTTTCGTACTCGCAATAAAACAACACTATCTCGTTAGATGACATCGTTTTTGGTGGTTTCACGACGCTACCTAGCTCAAACTAACCGAACCTTCGCACTTCTATCGTTAGAAAACGTTTTATTCGCTACTTTACAATGTTTTCTACAAGAATACGACGGTTTCATGCGCTTTCACATTAGATCTCGCAGTTCCCGACTTGTAATGGTGAAAAACACAGCATCTCACTAAGTGACATTGTTTAATGCGGTTTTAGCGCGGTTCATATCTTAACCTATCCTAACCTTACCTAACCCAACCTAACCTAACCTAACCTAACCAAACCTTACCTAACATACCCTAACCTAACCTAACCTAACCTAACCTAACCAAACCTAACCTAACCTAACCTAACCTAACCTAACGTAACCTAACCTAACCTAACCTAACCTAACCTGACGACGGTTGCAAGCGCTTTCACATTAGATATCGCAGTTCCCGACTTGTAATGATGAAAAACACTGCATCTCACTGAGTGACATTTTTTATGCGTTTTTACGACGGTTCATATCTTAACCTAACCTAACATTCGCACTTGTATCCAAAGACGCTCAATTACACTGTTTCGTTCACAATTACGATATTTGCTTGACCTCACAGTTTCTCACCAACTTATTACAGTACAGAACGCTGTATCTCGCTAAATGACATCGTTCTTTAAGGTTTCAAGATTCTTGCATGTGCTTTAACGAGAATATCACATTAAAGCAGTTTCGCACTTGTAACGGTACAACACGCAGTATCTGGCTTGTTCATGCCGTTTTGTGTACTTTCACAACATTTCACCTATTGCAGTTTCGTACATGCAATAAAACAACACTATCTCGTTAGATGACGTCCTTTTTGGTGGTCTCACGACGCTACATAGCTTAAACTAACATAACTCAAGCTAACCTTCGCACTTCTATCGTTAGAAAACGTTTTACTCGCAACTTTACAATGTTTTCTACAAGATTACGACGGTTTCATGCGCTTTCACATTAGATATCGTAGTTCCCGACTTGTTATGTTGAAAAACACTACATCTCACTAAGTGACATTGTTTAATGCGGTTTTACGACGGTTGATATCTCAACCTAACCTAACATTCGCACTTGTATATAAATACGCTCAATTACACTGTTTCGTTCACAATTACGATATTTGCTTGACCTCACAGTTTCTCACCAACTTATTACAGTACAGAACGCTGTATCTCGCTAAATGACATCGTTCTTTAAGGTTTCACGATACTTGCATGCGCTTTAACGAGAATATCACAATAAAGCAGTTTCGCACTTGTAACGGCACAAGACGCAGTATCTGGCTAGTTCATGCCTTTTTGTGCGCTTTCCCAATATTTCACCTATCCCAGTTTCGTACTCGCAATAAAACAACACTATCTCGTTAGATGACATCGTTTTTGGTGGTTTCACGACGCTACCTAGCTCAAACTAACCGAACCTTCGCACTTCTATTGTTAGAAAACGTTTTATTCGCTACTTTACAATGTTTTCTACAAGATTACGACAGTTTCATGCGCTCTCACATTAGATATCGCAGTTCCCGACTTGTAATGGTGAAAAACACAGCATCTTACTAAGTGACATTGTTTAATGCGGTTTTAGCGCGGTTCATATCTTAACCTAACCTAACCTAACCTAACCCAACCTAACCCAACTCAACCCAACCTAACCTAATCTAACCTAACCTAACCTAACCTAACCTAACCTAACGTAACCTAACCTAACCTAACCTAACCTAACCTAACATAACCTAACGACGTTTGCAAGCGCTTTCACATTAAATATCGCAGTTCCCGACTTGTAATGGTGAAAAACACTGCATCTCACTAAGTGACATTGTTTAATGTGGTTTTACGACGGTTCATATCCTAACCTAACCTGACATTCGCACTTGTATCTAAAAACGCTCTATTACACTGTTATGTTCACAATTACGACATTTGCATAACCTCACAGTTTTTCACCAACTTATTGCAGTACAGAACGCTGTATCTCGCTAAATGACATTGTTCTTTAAGGTTTCACGATGCTTGCATGCGCTTTAACAAGAATATCACAATAAAGCAGTTTCGCACTTGTAACGACACAAGACGCAGTATCTGGCTAGTTTATGCCATTTTGTGTGCTTTCACAATATTTCACCTATCGCAGTTTCGTACTCGCAATAAAACAACACTATCTCGTTAGATGACATCGTTTTTGGTGGTTTCACGACGCTACCTAGCTCAAACTAACCGAACCTTCGCACTTCTATCGTTAGAAAACGTTTTATTCGCTACTTTACAATGTTTTCTACAAGATTACGACGGTTTCATGCGCTTTCACATTAGATATCGCAGTTCCCGACTTGTAATGGTGAAAAACACAGCATCTCACTAAGTGACATTGTTTAATGCGGTTTTAGCGCGGTTCATATCTTAACCTAACCTAACCTTACCTAACCCAACCTAACCTAACCTAACCTAACCAAACCTTACCTAACATACCCTAACCTAACCTAACCTAACCTAACCTAACCAAACCTAACCTAACCTAACCTAACGTAACCTAACCTAACCTAACCTAACCTAACCTAACGACGGTTGCAAGCGCTTTCACATTAGATACCGCAGTTCCCGACTTGTAATGGTGAAAAACACTGCATCTCACTGAGTGACATTGTTTAATGCGGTTTTACGACGGTTCATATCTTAACCTAACCTAACATTCGCACTTGTATCCAAAGACGCTCAATTACACTGTTTCGTTCACAATTACGATATTTGCTTGACCTCACAGTTTCTCACCAACTTATTACAGTACAGAACGCTGTATCTCGCTAAATGACATCGTTCTTTAAGGTTTCACGATACTTGCATGCGCTTTAACGAGAATATCACAATAAAGCAGTTTCGCACTTGTAACGACACAAGACGCAGTATCTGGCTAGTTTATGCCATTTTGTGTGCTTTCACAATATTTCACCTATCGCAGTTTCGTACTCGCAATAAAACAACACTATCTCGTTAGATGACATCGTTTTTGGTGGTTTCACGACGCTACGTAGCTCAAACTAACCTAACCTTCGCACTTCTATCGTTAGAAAACGTTTTATTCGCTACTTTACAATGTTTTCTACAAGATTACGACGGTTTCATGCGCTTTCACATTAGATATCGCAGTTCCCAACTTGTAAAGGTGAAAAACACTGCATCTCACTAAGTGACATTGTTTAATGCGGTTTTACGATGGTTCATACCTTAACCTAGCGTAACCTAACCTAACCTAACCCAACCTAACCTAACATAACCTAACCTAACCTAACCAAACCTAACCTAACGTAACCTAACCTAACCTAACCTAACCTAACCTAACCTAACCTAACCTAACGACGTTTGCAAGCGCTTTCACATTAGATATCGCAGTTCCCGACTTGTAATGGTGAAAAACACTGCATCTCACTAAGTGACATTGTTTAATGCGGTTTTACGACGGTTCATATCTTAACCTAACCTAACCTTACCTAACCCAACCTAACCTAACCTAACCTAACCAAACCTTACCTAACATCCCTAACCTAACCTAACCTAACCTAACCAAACCTAACCTAACCTAACCTAACGTAACCTAACCTAACCTAGCCTAACCTAACCTAACGACGTTTGCAAGCGCTTTCACATTAGATATCGCAGTTCCCGACTTGTAATGGTGAAAAACACTGCATTTCACTAAGTGACATTGTTTATTGCGGTTTTACGACGGTTCATATCTTAACCTAACCTAACATTCGCACTTGTATTGAAAAACGCTCTATTACACTGTTTTGTTCAAAATTACGATATTTGCATAACCTCACAGTTTTTCACCAACTTATTGCAGTACAGAACGCTGTATCTCGCTAAATGACATCGTTCTTTAAGGTTTCACGATGCTTGCATGCGCTTTAACGAGAATATCACAATAAAGCAGTTTCGCACTTGTAACGGTACAACACGCAGTATCTGGCTTGTTCAAGCCGTTTTGTGTACTTTCACAACATTTCACCTATTGCAGTTTCGTACATGCAATAAAACAACACTATCTCGTTAAATGACGTCCTTTTTGGTGGTCTCACGACGCTACATAGCCTAAACTAACATAACTCAAGCTAACCTTCGCAATTCTATCGTTAGAAAACGTTTTACTCGCAACTTTACATTGTTTTCTACAAGATTACGACGGTTTCATGCGCTTTCACATTAGATATCGTAGTTCCCGACTTGTAATGTTGAAAAACACTACATCTCACTAAGTGACATTGTTTAATGCGGTTTTACGACGGTTGATATGTCAACCTAACCTAACATTCGCACTTGTATCTAAAGACGCTCAATTACACTGTTTCGTTCACAATTACGATATTTGCTTGACCTAGTTTCTCACCAACTTATTACAGTACAGAACGCTGTATCTCGCTAAATGACATCGTTCTTTAAGGTTTCACGATACTTGGATGCGCTTTAACGAGAATATCACAATAAAGCAGTTTCGCACTTGTAACGGCACAAGACGCAGTATCTGGCTAGTTCATGCCTTTTTGTGCGCTTTCCCAATATTTCACCTATCCCAGTTTCGTACTCGCAATAAAACAACACTATCTCGTTAGATGACATCGTTTTTGGTGGTTTCACGACTCTACCTAGCTCAAACTAACCTAACCTTCGCACTTCTATTGTTAGAAAACGTTTTATTCGCTACTTTACAATGTTTTCTACAAGATTACGACGGTTTTATGCGCTTTCACATTAGATATCGCAGTTCCCGACTTGTAATGGTGAAAAACACAGCATCTTACTAATTGACATTGTTTAATGCGGTTTTAGCGCGGTTCATATCTTAACCTAACCTAACCTAACCTAACCCAACCTAACCCAACTCAACCCAACCTAACCTAATCTAACCTAACCTAACCTAACCTAACCTAACGTAACCTAACCTATCCTAACCTAACCTAACATAACCTAACGACGTTTGCAAGCGCTTTCACATTAGATATCGCAGTTCCCGACTTGTAATGGTGAAAAACACTGCATCTCACTAAGTGACATTGTTTAATGTGGTTTTACGACGGTTCATATCTTAACCTAACCTGACATTCGCTCTTGTATCTAAAAACGCTCTATTACACTGTTATGTTCACAATTACGATATTTGCATAACCTCACAGGTTTTCACCAACTTATTGCAGTACAGAACGCTGTATCTCGCTAAATGACATTGTTCTTTAAGGTTTCACGATTCTTGCATGCGCTTTAACGAGAATATCACAATATTTCACAATATCACAAGTTTCGCACTTGTAACGGTAGAACACGCAGTATTTGGCTTGTTCATGCCGTTTTGTGTGCTTTCACGACATCTCACCTATCGCAGTTTAATACTCGCAATAAAACAACACTATCTCGTTAGATGACGTCGTTTTTGGTAGTTTCACGACGCTACCTAGCTTAAACTAACCTAACCTAACCTAACCTTCGCACTTCTATCGTTAGAAAACGTTTTACTCGCAACTTTACAATGTTTTCTACAAGATTACGACGGTTTCATGCGCTTTCACATTAGATATCGTAGTTGCCGACTTGTAATGTTGAAAAACACTACATCTCACTAAGTGACATTGTTTAATGCGGTTTTATGACGGTTGATATCTCAACCTAACCTAACATTCGCACTTGTATCTAAATACGCTCAATTACACTGTTTCGTTCACAATTACGATATTTGCTTGACCTCACAGTTTCTCACCAACTTATTACAGTACAGAACGCTGTATCTCGCTAAATGACATCGTTCTTTAAGGTTTCACGATACTTGCATGCGCTTTAACGAGAATATCACAATAAAGCAGTTTCGCACTTGTAACGGCACAAGACGCAGTATCTGGCTAGTTCATGCCATTTTGTGTGCTTTCCCAATATTTCACCTATCGCAGTTTCGTACTCGCAATAAAACAACACTATCTCGTTTGATGACATCGTTTTTGGTGGCTTCACGACGCTACCTAGCTCAAACTAACCGAACCTTCGCACTTCTATCGTTAGAAAACGTTTTATTCGCTACTTTACAATGTTTTCTACAAGATTACGACGGTTTCATGCGCTTTCACATTAGATATCGCAGTTCCCGACTTTTAATGGTGAAAAACACAGCATCTCACTAAGTGACATTGTTTAATGCGGTTTTAGCGCGGTTCATATCTTAACCTAACCTAACCTTACCTAACCCAACCTAACCTAACCTAACCTAACCAAACCTTACCTAACATCCCTAACCTAACCTAACCTAACCTAACCAAACCTAACCTAACCTAACCTAACGTAACCTAACCTAACCTAGCCTAACCTAACCTAACGACGTTTGCAAGCGCTTTCACATTAGATATCGCAGTTCCCGACTTGTAATGGTGAAAAACACTGCATCTCACTAAGTGACATTGTTTAATGCGGTTTTACGACGGTTCATATCTTAACCTAACCTAACATTCGCACTTGTATTGAAAAACGCTCTATTACACTGTTTTGTTCAAAATTACGATATTTGCATAACCTCACAGTTTTTCACCAACTTATTGCAGTACAGAACGCTGTATCTCGCTAAATGACATCGTTCTTTAAGGTTTCACGATGCTTGCATGCGCTTTAACGAGAATATCACATTAAAGCAGTTTCGCACTTGTAACGGTACAACACGCAGTATCTGGCTTGTTCATGCCGTTTTGTGTACTTTCACAACATTTCACCTATTGCAGTTTCGTACATGCAATAAAACAACACTATCTCGTTAGATGACGTCCTTTTTGGTGGTCTCACGACGCTACATAGCTTAAACTAACATAACTCAAGCTAACCTTCGCACTTCTATCGTTAGAAAACGTTTTACTCGCAAATTTACAATGTTTTCTACAAGATTACGACGGTTTCATGCGCTTTCACATTAGATATCGTAGTTCCCGACTTGTTATGTTGAAAAACACTACATCTCACTAAGTGACATTGTTTAATGCGGTTTTACGACGGTTGATATCTCAACCTAACCTAACATTCGCACTTGTATCTAAATACGCTCAATTACACTGTTTCGTTCACAATTACGATATTTGCTTGACCTCACAGTTTCTCACCAACTTATTACAGTACAGAACGCTGTATCTCGCTAAATGACATCGTTCTTTAAGGTTTCACGATACTTGGATGCGCTTTAACGAGAATATCACAATAAAGCAGTTTCGCACTTGTAACGGCACAAGACGCAGTATCTGGCCAGTTCATGCCTTTTTGTGCGCTTTCCCAATATTTCACCTATCCCAGTTTCGTACTCGCAATAAAACAACACTATCTCGTTAGATGACATCGTTTTTGGTGGTTTCACGACGCTACCTAGCTCAAACTAACCTAACCTTCGCACTTCTATTGTTAGAAAACGTTTTATTCGCTACTTTACAATGTTTTCTACAAGATTACGACGGTTTCATGCGGTTTCACATTAGATATCGCAGTTCCCGACTTGTAATGGTGAAAAACACAGCATCTTACTAAGTGACATTGTTTAATGCGGTTTTAGCGCGGTTCATATCTTAACCTAACCTAACCTAACCTAACCTAACCCAACCTAACCCAACTCAACCCAACCTAACCTAATCTAACCTAACCTAACCTAACCTAACGTAACCTAACCTATCCTAACCTAACCTAACCTAACATAACCTAACGACGTTTGCAAGCGCTTTCACATTAGATATCGCAGTTCCCGACTTGTAATGGTGAAAAACACTGCATCTCACTAAGTGACATTGTTTAATGTGGTTTTACGACGGTTCATATCTTAACCTAACCTGACATTCGCTCTTGTATCTAAAAACGCTCTATTACACTGTTATGTTCAAAATTACGATATTTGCATAACCTCACAGGTTTTCACCAACTTATTGCAGTACAGAACGCTGTATCTCGCTAAATGACATTGTTCTTTAAGGTTTCACGATGCTTGCATGCGCTTTAACGAGAATATCACAATATAGCAGTTTCGCACTTGTAACGGTAGAACACGCAGTATTTGGCTTGTTCATGCCGTTTTGTGTGCTTTCACGACATCTCACCTATCGCAGTTTAATACTCGCAATAAAACAACACTATCTCGTTAGATGACGTCGTTTTTGGTAGTTTCACGACGCTACCTAGCTTAAACTAACCTAACCTAACCTAACCTTCGCACTTCTATCGTTAGAAAACGTTTTACTCGCAACTTTACAATGTTTTCTACAAGATTACGACGGTTTCATGCGCTTTCACATTAGATATCGTAGTTGCCGACTTGTAATGTTGAAAAACACTACATCTCACTAAGTGACATTGTTTAATGCGGTTTTACGACGGTTGATATGTCAACCTAACCTAACATTCGCACTTGTATCTAAAGACGCTCAATTACACTGTTTCGTTCACAATTACGATATTTGCATAACCTCACAGTTTTTCACCAACTTATTGCAGTACAGAACGCTGTATCTCGCTAAATGACATCGTTCTTTAAGGTTTCACGATGCTTGCATGCGCTTTAACGAGAATATCACATTATAGCAGTTTCGCACTTTTAACGGTACAACACGCAGTATCTGGCTTGTTCAAGCCGTTTTGTGTACTTTCACAACATTTCACCTATTGCAGTTTCGTACATGCAATAAAACAACACTATCTCGTTAAATGACGTCCTTTTTGGTGGTCTCACGACGCTACATAGCCTAAACTAACATAACTCAAGCTAACCTTCGCAATTCTATCGTTAGAAAACGTTTTACTCGCAACTTTACAATGTTTTCTACAAGATTACGACGGTTTCATGCGCTTTCACATTAGATATCGTAGTTCCCGACTTGTAATGTTGAAAAACACTACATCTCACTAAGTGACATTGTTTAATGCGGTTTTACGACGGTTGATATGTCAACCTAACCTAACATTCGCACTTGTATCTAAAGACGCTCAATTACACTGTTTCGTTCACAATTACGATATTTGCTTGACCTCCTAGTTTCTCACCAACTTATTACAGTACAGAACGCTGTATCTCGCTAAATGACATCGTTCTTTAAGGTTTCACGATACTTGCATGCGCTTTACCGAGAATGTCACAACATAGCAGTTTCGCACTTGTAACGGTACAACACGCAGTATTTGGCTTGTTCATGCCGTTTTGTGTGCTTTCACAACATTTTACCTATCGCAGTTTCGTACTCGCAATAAAACAACACTATGTCGTTAGATGACGTCGTTTTTGGTGGTTTCACGACGCTACCTAACTTAAACTAACATAACTCAACCTAACATAACCTGCGCACTTCTGTCGTTAGAAAACGTTTTACTCGCTACTTTACATTGCTTTCTACAACATTACGACGGTTTCAAGCGCTTTCACATTAGATATCGCAGTTCCCAACTTGTGAAGTTGAAAAACACTGCATCTCACTAAGTGACATTGTTTAATGCGGTTTTACGACGGTTCATACCTTAACCTAACGTAACCTAACCTAACCTAACCCAACCTAACATACCCTAACCTAACCTAACCTAACGTAACCTAACCTAACCTAACCTAACCTCACCTAACGACGTTTGCAAGCGCTTTCACATTAGATATCGCAGTTCCCGACTTGTAATGGTGAAAAACACTGCATCTCACTAAGTGACATTGTTTAATGCGGTTTTACGACGGTTCATATCTTAACCTAACCTAACATTCGTACTTGTATTGAAAAACGCTCTATTACACTGTTTCGTTCACAATTACGATATTTGCATAACCTCACAGTTTTTCACCAACTTATTGCAGTACAGAACGCTGTATCTCGCTACATGACATTGTTCTTTAAGGTTTCACGATGCTTGCATGCGCTTTAACGAGAATATCACAATATAGCAGTTTCGCACTTGTAACGGTACAACACGCAGTATCTGGCTTGTTCAAGCCGTTTTGTGTACTTTCACAACATTTCACCTATTGCAGTTTCGTACATGCAATAAAACAACACTATCTCGTTAAATGACGTCCTTTTTGGTGGTCTCACGACGCTACATAGCCTAAACTAACATAACTCAAGCTAACCTTCGCAATTCTATCGTTAGAAAACGTTTTACTCGCAACTTTACATTGTTTTCTACAAGATTACGACGGTTTCATGCGCTTTCACTTTAGATATCGTAGTTCCCGACTTGTAATGTTGAAAAACACTACATCTCACTAAGTGACATTGTTTAATGCGGTTTTACGACGGTTGATATGTCAACCTAACCTAACATTCGCACTTGTATCTAAAGACGCTCAATTACACTGTTTCGTTCACAATTACGATATTTGCTTGACCTCCTAGTTTCTCACCAACTTATTACAGTACAGAACGCTGTATCTCGCTAAATGACATCGTTCTTTAAGGTTTCACGATACTTGGATGCGCTTTAACGAGAATATCACAATAAAGCAGTTTCGCACTTGTAACGGCACAAGACGCAGTATCTGGCTAGTTCATGCCTTTTTGTGCGCTTTCCCAATATTTCACCTATCCCAGTTTCGTACTCGCAATAAAACAACACTATCTCGTTAGATGACATCGTTTTTGGTGGTTTCACGACGCTACCTAGCTCAAACTAACCTAACCTTCGCACTTCTATTGTTAGAAAACGTTTTATTCGCTACTTTACAATGTTTTCTACAAGATTACGACGGTTTCATGCGCTTTCACATTAGATATCGCAGTTCCCGACTTGTAATGGTGAAAAACACAGCATCTTACTAATTGACATTGTTTAATGCGGTTTTAGCGCGGTTCATATCTTAACCTAACCTAACCTAACCTAACCCAACCTAACCCAACTCAACCCCACCTAACCTAATCTAACCTAACCTAACCTAACCTAACCTAACGTAACCTAACCTATCCTAACCTAACCTAACATAACCTAACGACGTTTGCAAGCGCTTTCACATTAGATATCGCAGTTCCCGACTTGTAATGGTGAAAAACACTGCATCTCACTAAGTGACATTGTTTAATGTGGTTTTACGACGGTTCATATCTTAACCTAACCTGACATTCGCTCTTGTATCTAAAAACGCTATATTACACTGTTATGTTCACAATTACGATATTTGCATAACCTCACAGGTTTTCACCAACTTATTGCAGTACAGAACGCTGTATCTCGCTAAATGACATTGTTCTTTAAGGTTTCACGATTCTTGCATGCGCTTTAACGAGAATATCACAATATAGCAGTTTCGCACTTGTAACGGTAGAACACGCAGTATTTGGCTTGTTCATGCCGTTTTGTGTGCTTTCACGACATCTCACCTATCGCAGTTTAATACTCGCAATAAAACAACACTATCTCGTTAGATGACGTCGTTTTTGGTAGTTTCACGACGCTACCTAGCTTAAACTAACCTAACCTAACCTAACCTTCGCACTTCTATCGTTAGAAAACGTTTTACTCGCAACTTTACAATGTTTTCTACAAGATTACGACGGTTTCATGCGCTTTCACATTAGATATCGTAGTTGCCGACTTGTAATGTTGAAAAACACTACATCTCACTAAGTGACATTGTTTAATGCGGTTTTATGACGGTTGATATCTCAACCTAACCTAACATTCGCACTTGTATCTAAATACGCTCAATTACACTGTTTCGTTCACAATTACGATATTTGCTTGACCTCACAGTTTCTCACCAACTTATTACAGTACAGAACGCTGTATCTCGCTAAATGACATCGTTCTTTAAGGTTTCACGATACTTGCATGCGCTTTAACGAGAATATCACAATAAAGCAGTTTCGCACTTGTAACGGCACAAGACGCAGTATCTGGCTAGTTCATGCCATTTTGTGTGCTTTCCCAATATTTCACCTATCGCAGTTTCGTACTCGCAATAAAACAACACTATCTCGTTTGATGACATCGTTTTTGGTGGCTTCACGACGCTACCTAGCTCAAACTAACCGAACCTTCGCACTTCTATCGTTAGAAAACGTTTTATTCGCTACTTTACAATGTTTTCTACAAGATTACGACGGTTTCATGCGCTTTCACATTAGATATCGCAGTTCCCGACTTTTAATGGTGAAAAACACAGCATCTCACTAAGTGACATTGTTTAATGCGGTTTTAGCGCGGTTCATATCTTAACCTAACCTAACCTTACCTAACCCAACCTAACCTAACCTAACCTAACCAAACCTTACCTAACATCCCTAACCTAACCTAACCTAACCTAACCAAACCTAACCTAACCTAACCTAACGTAACCTAACCTAACCTAGCCTAACCTAACCTAACGACGTTTGCAAGCGCTTTCACATTAGATATCGCAGTTCCCGACTTGTAATGGTGAAAAACACTGCATCTCACTAAGTGACATTGTTTAATGCGGTTTTACGACGGTTGATATCTCAACCTAACCTAACATTCGCACTTGTATCTAAAGACGCTCAATTACACTGTTTCGTTCACAATTACGATATTTGCTTGACCTCCTAGTTTCTCACCAACTTATTACAGTACAGAACGCTGTATCTCGCTAAATGACATCGTTCTTTAAGGTTTCACGATACTTGCATGCGCTTTACCGAGAATGTCACAACATAGCAGTTTCGCACTTGTAACGGTACAACACGCAGTATTTGGCTTGTTCATGCCGTTTTGTGTGCTTTCACAACATTTTACCTATCGCAGTTTCGTACTCGCAATAAAACAACACTATGTCGTTAGATGACGTCGTTTTTGGTGGTTTCACGACGCTACCTAACTTAAACTAACATAACTCAACCTAACATAACCTGCGCACTTCTATCGTTAGAAAACGTTTTACTCGCTACTTTACATTGCTTTCTACAACATTACGACGGTTTCAAGCGCTTTCACATTAGATATCGCAGTTCCCAACTTGTGAAGTTGAAAAACACTGCATCTCACTAAGTGACATTGTTTAATGCGGTTTTACGACGGTTCATACCTTAACCT
This sequence comes from Rhipicephalus microplus, assembly GCF_043290135.1. NCBI lineage: Eukaryota > Metazoa > Arthropoda > Arachnida > Ixodida > Ixodidae > Rhipicephalus > Rhipicephalus microplus. Next base: position 668,848 of record NW_027464682.1, read on the forward strand.
AACGTAACCTAACCTAACCTAACCCAACCTAACATACCCTAACCTAACCTAACCTAACGTAACCTAACCTAACCTAACCTAACCTCACCTAACGACGTTTGCAAGCGCTTTCACATTAGATATCGCAGTTCCCGACTTGTAATGGTGAAAAACACTGCATCTCACTAAGTGACATTGTTTAATGCGGTTTTACGACGGTTCATATCTTAACCTAACCTAACATTCGTACTTGTATTGAAAAACGCTCTATTACACTGTTTCGTTCACAATTACGATATTTGCATAACCTCACAGTTTTTCACCAACTTATTGCAGTACAGAACGCTGTATCTCGCTACATGACATTGTTCTTTAAGGTTTCACGATGCTTGCATGCGCTTTAACGAGAATATCACAATATAGCAGTTTCGCACTTGTAACGGTACAACACGCAGTATCTGGCTTGTTCAAGCCGTTTTGTGTACTTTCACAACATTTCACCTATTGCAGTTTCGTACATGCAATAAAACAACACTATCTCGTTAAATGACGTCCTTTTTGGTGGTCTCACGACGCTACATAGCCTAAACTAACATAACTCAAGCTAACCTTCGCAATTCTATCGTTAGAAAACGTTTTACTCGCAACTTTACATTGTTTTCTACAAGATTACGACGGTTTCATGCGCTTTCACATTAGATATCGTAGTTCCCGACTTGTAATGTTGAAAAACACTACATCTCACTAAGTGACATTGTTTAATGCGGTTTTACGACGGTTGATATGTCAACCTAACCTAACATTCGCACTTGTATCTAAAGACGCTCAATTACACTGTTTCGTTCACAATTACGATATTTGCTTGACCTCCTAGTTTCTCACCAACTTATTACAGTACAGAACGCTGTATCTCGCTAAATGACATCGTTCTTTAAGGTTTCACGATACTTGGATGCGCTTTAACGAGAATATCACAATAAAGCAGTTTCGCACTTGTAACGGCACAAGACGCAGTATCTGGCTAGTTCATGCCTTTTTGTGCGCTTTCCCAATATTTCACCTATCCCAGTTTCGTACTCGCAATAAAACAACACTATCTCGTTAGATGACATCGTTTTTGGTGGTTTCACGACGCTACCTAGCTCAAACTAACCTAACCTTCGCACTTCTATTGTTAGAAAACGTTTTATTCGCTACTTTACAATGTTTTCTACAAGATTACGACGGTTTCATGCGCTTTCACATTAGATATCGCAGTTCCCGACTTGTAATGGTGAAAAACACAGCATCTTACTAATTGACATTGTTTAATGCGGTTTTAGCGCGGTTCATATCTTAACCTAACCTAACCTAACCTAACCCAACCTAACCCAACTCAACCCCACCTAACCTAATCTAACCTAACCTAACCTAACCTAACCTAACGTAACCTAACCTATCCTAACCTAACCTAACATAACCTAACGACGTTTGCAAGCGCTTTCACATTAGATATCGCAGTTCCCGACTTGTAATGGTGAAAAACACTGCATCTCACTAAGTGACATTGTTTAATGTGGTTTTACGACGGTTCATATCTTAACCTAACCTGACATTCGCTCTTGTATCTAAAAACGCTATATTACACTGTTATGTTCACAATTACGATATTTGCATAACCTCACAGGTTTTCACCAACTTATTGCAGTACAGAACGCTGTATCTCGCTAAATGACATTGTTCTTTAAGGTTTCACGATTCTTGCATGCGCTTTAACGAGAATATCACAATATAGCAGTTTCGCACTTGTAACGGTAGAACACGCAGTATTTGGCTTGTTCATGCCGTTTTGTGTGCTTTCACGACATCTCACCTATCGCAGTTTAATACTCGCAATAAAACAACACTATCTCGTTAGATGACGTCGTTTTTGGTAGTTTCACGACGCTACCTAGCTTAAACTAACCTAACCTAACCTAACCTTTGCACTTCTATCGTTAGAAAACGTTTTACTCGCAACTTTACAATGTTTTCTACAAGATTACGACGGTTTCATGCGCTTTCACATTAGATATCGTAGTTGCCGACTTGTAATGTTGAAAAACACTACATCTCACTAAGTGACATTGTTTAATGCGGTTTTATGACGGTTGATATCTCAACCTAACCTAACATTCGCACTTGTATCTAAATACGCTCAATTACACTGTTTCGTTCACAATTACGATATTTGCTTGACCTCACAGTTTCTCACCAACTTATTACAGTACAGAACGCTGTATCTCGCTAAATGACATCGTTCTTTAAGGTTTCACGATACTTGCATGCGCTTTAACGAGAATATCACAATAAAGCAGTTTCGCACTTGTAACGGCACAAGACGCAGTATCTGGCTAGTTCATGCCATTTTGTGTGCTTTCCCAATATTTCACCTATCGCAGTTTCGTACTCGCAATAAAACAACACTATCTCGTTTGATGACATCGTTTTTGGTGGCTTCACGACGCTACCTAGCTCAAACTAACCGAACCTTCGCACTTCTATCGTTAGAAAACGTTTTATTCGCTACTTTACAATGTTTTCTACAAGATTACGACGGTTTCATGCGCTTTCACATTAGATATCGCAGTTCCCGACTTTTAATGGTGAAAAACACAGCATCTCACTAAGTGACATTGTTTAATGCGGTTTTAGCGCGGTTCATATCTTAACCTAACCTAACCTTACCTAACCCAACCTAACCTAACCTAACCTAACCAAACCTTACCTAACATCCCTAACCTAACCTAACCTAACCTAACCAAACCTAACCTAACCTAACCTAACGTAACCTAACCTAACCTAGCCTAACCTAACCTAACGACGTTTGCAAGCGCTTTCACATTAGATATCGCAGTTCCCGACTTGTAATGGTGAAAAACACTGCATCTCACTAAGTGACATTGTTTAATGCGGTTTTACGACGGTTCATATCTTAACCTAACCTAACATTCGCACTTGTATTGAAAAACGCTCTATTACACTGTTTTGTTCAAAATTACGATATTTGCATAACCTCACAGTTTTTCACCAACTTATTGCAGTACAGAACGCTGTATCTCGCTAAATGACATCGTTCTTTAAGGTTTCACGATGCTTGCATGCGCTTTAACGAGAATATCACATTAAAGCAGTTTCGCACTTGTAACGGTACAACACGCAGTATCTGGCTTGTTCATGCCGTTTTGTGTACTTTCACAACATTTCACCTATTGCAGTTTCGTACATGCAATAAAACAACACTATCTCGTTAGATGACGTCCTTTTTGGTGGTCTCACGACGCTACATAGCTTAAACTAACATAACTCAAGCTAACCTTCGCACTTCTATCGTTAGAAAACGTTTTACTCGCAAATTTACAATGTTTTCTACAAGATTACGACGGTTTCATGCGCTTTCACATTAGATATCGTAGTTCCCGACTTGTTATGTTGAAAAACACTACATCTCACTAAGTGACATTGTTTAATGCGGTTTTACGACGGTTGATATCTCAACCTAACCTAACATTCGCACTTGTATCTAAATACGCTCAATTACACTGTTTCGTTCACAATTACGATATTTGCTTGACCTCACAGTTTCTCACCAACTTATTACAGTACAGAACGCTGTATCTCGCTAAATGACATCGTTCTTTAAGGTTTCACGATACTTGGATGCGCTTTAACGAGAATATCACAATAAAGCAGTTTCGCACTTGTAACGGCACAAGACGCAGTATCTGGCTAGTTCATGCCTTTTTGTGCGCTTTCCCAATATTTCACCTATCCCAGTTTCGTACTCGCAATAAAACAACACTATCTCGTAAGATGACATCGTTTTTGGTGGTTTCACGACGCTACCTAGCTCAAACTAACCTAACCTTCGCACTTCTATTGTTAGAAAACGTTTTATTCGCTACTTTACAATGTTTTCTACAAGATTACGACGGTTTCATGCGCTTTCACATTAGATATCGCAGTTCCCGACTTGTAATGGTGAAAAACACAGCATCTTACTAAGTGACATTGTTTAATGCGGTTTTAGCGCGGTTCATATCTTAACCTAACCTAACCTAACCTAACCCAACCTAACCCAACTCAACCCAACCTAACCTAATCTAACCTAACCTAACCTAACCTAACGTAACCTAACCTATCCTAACCTAACCTAACCTAACATAACCTAACGACGTTTGCAAGCGCTTTCACATTAGATATCGCAGTTCCCGACTTGTAATGGTGAAAAACACTGCATCTCACTAAGTGACATTGTTTAATGTGGTTTTACGACGGTTCATATCTTAACCTAACCTGACATTCGCTCTTGTATCTAAAAACGCTCTATTACACTGTTATGTTCAAAATTACGATATTTGCATAACCTCACAGGTTTTCACCAACTTATTGCAGTACAGAACGCTGTATCTCGCTAAATGACATTGTTCTTTAAGGTTTCACGATGCTTGCATGCGCTTTAACGAGAATATCACAATATAGCAGTTTCGCACTTGTAACGGTAGAACACGCAGTATTTGGCTTGTTCATGCCGTTTTGTGTGCTTTCACGACATCTCACCTATCGCAGTTTAATACTCGCAATAAAACAACACTATCTCGTTAGATGACGTCGTTTTTGGTACTTTCACGACGCTACCTAGCTTAAACTAACCTAACCTAACCTAACCTTCGCACTTCTATCGTTAGAAAACGTTTTACTCGCAACTTTACAATGTTTTCTACAAGATTACGACGGTTTCATGCGCTTTCACATTAGATATCGTAGTTGCCGACTTGTAATGTTGAAAAACACTACATCTCACTAAGTGACATTGTTTAATGCGGTTTTATGACGGTTGATATCTCAACCTAACCTAATATTCGCACTTGTATCTAAATACGCTCAATTACACTGTTTCGTTCACAATTACAATATTTGCTTGACCTCACAGTTTCTCACCAACTTATTACAGTACAGAACGCTGTATCTCGCTAAATGACATCGTTCTTTAAGGTTTCACGATACTTGCATGCGCTTTAACGAGAATATCACAATAAAGCAGTTTCGCACTTGTAACGGCACAAGACGCAGTATCTGGCTAGTTCATGCCATTTTGTGTGCTTTCCCAATATTTCACCTATCGCAGTTTCGTACTCGCAATAAAACAACACTATCTCGTTTGATGACATCGTTTTTGGTGGCTTCACGACGCTACCTAGCTCAAACTAACCGAACCTTCGCACTTCTATCGTTAGAAAACGTTTTATTCGCTACTTTACAATGTTTTCTACAAGATTACGACGGTTTCATGCGCTTTCACATTAGATATCGCAGTTCCCGACTTTTAATGGTGAAAAACACAGCATCTCACTAAGTGACATTGTTTAATGCGGTTTTAGCGCGGTTCATATCTTAACCTAACCTAACCTTACCTAACCCAACCTAACCTAACCTAACCTAACCAAACCTTACCTAACATCCCTAACCTAACCTAACCAAACCTAACCTAACCTAACCTAACGTAACCTAACCTAACCTAGCCTAACCTAACCTAACGACGTTTGCAAGCGCTTTCACATTAGATATCGCAGTTCCCGACTTGTAATGGTGAAAAACACTGCATCTCACTAAGTGACATTGTTTAATGCGGTTTTACGACGGTTCATATCTTAACCTAACCTAACATTCGCACTTGTATTGAAAAACGCTCTATTACACTGTTTTGTTCAAAATTACGATATTTGCATAACCTCACAGTTTTTCACCAACTTATTGCAGTACAGAACGCTGTATCTCGCTAAATGACATCGTTCTTTAAGGTTTCACGATGCTTGCATGCGCTTTAACGAGAATATCACATTAAAGCAGTTTCGCACTTGTAACGGTACAACACGCAGTATCTGGCTTGTTCATGCCGTTTTGTGTACTTTCACAACATTTCACCTATTGCAGTTTCGTACATGCAATAAAACAACACTATCTCGTTAGATGACGTCCTTTTTGGTGGTCTCACGACGCTACATAGCTTAAACTAACATAACTCAAGCTAACCTTCGCACTTCTATCGTTAGAAAACGTTTTACTCGCAAATTTACAATGTTTTCTACAAGATTACGACGGTTTCATGCGCTTTCACATTAGATATCGTAGTTCCCGACTTGTTATGTTGAAAAACACTACATCTCACTAAGTGACATTGTTTAATGCGGTTTTACGACGGTTGATATCTCAACCTAACCTAACATTCGCACTTGTATCTAAATACGCTCAATTACACTGTTTCGTTCACAATTACGATATTTGCTTGACCTCACAGTTTCTCACCAACTTATTACAGTACAGAACGCTGTATCTCGCTAAATGACATCGTTCTTTAAGGTTTCACGATACTTGGATGCGCTTTAACGAGAATATCACAATAAAGCAGTTTCGCACTTGTAACGGCACAAGACGCAGTATCTGGCTAGTTCATGCCTTTTTGTGCGCTTTCCCAATATTTCACCTATCCCAGTTTCGTACTCGCAATAAAACAACACTATCTCGTAAGATGACATCGTTTTTGGTGGTTTCACGACGCTACCTAGCTCAAACTAACCTAACCTTCGCACTTCTATTGTTAGAAAACGTTTTATTCGCTACTTTACAATGTTTTCTACAAGATTACGACGGTTTCATGCGCTTTCACATTAGATATCGCAGTTCCCGACTTGTAATGGTGAAAAACACAGCATCTTACTAAGTGACATTGTTTAATGCGGTTTTAGCGCGGTTCATATCTTAACCTAACCTAACCTAACCTAACCCAACCTAACCCAACTCAACCCAACCTAACCTAATCTAACCTAACCTAACCTAACCTAACGTAACCTAACCTATCCTAACCTAACCTAACCTAACATAACCTAACGACGTTTGCAAGCGCTTTCACATTAGATATCGCAGTTCCCGACTTGTAATGGTGAAAAACACTGCATCTCACTAAGTGACATTGTTTAATGTGGTTTTACGACGGTTCATATCTTAACCTAACCTGACATTCGCTCTTGTATCTAAAAACGCTCTATTACACTGTTATGTTCAAAATTACGATATTTGCATAACCTCACAGGTTTTCACCAACTTATTGCAGTACAGAACGCTGTATCTCGCTAAATGACATTGTTCTTTAAGGTTTCACGATGCTTGCATGCGCTTTAACGAGAATATCACAATATAGCAGTTTCGCACTTGTAACGGTAGAACACGCAGTATTTGGCTTGTTCATGCCGTTTTGTGTGCTTTCACGACATCTCACCTATCGCAGTTTAATACTCGCAATAAAACAACACTATCTCGTTAGATGACGTCGTTTTTGGTACTTTCACGACGCTACCTAGCTTAAACTAACCTAACCTAACCTAACCTTCGCACTTCTATCGTTAGAAAACGTTTTACTCGCAACTTTACAATGTTTTCTACAAGATTACGACGGTTTCATGCGCTTTCACATTAGATATCGTAGTTGCCGACTTGTAATGTTGAAAAACACTACATCTCACTAAGTGACATTGTTTAATGCGGTTTTACGACGGTTGATATGTCAACCTAACCTAACATTCGCACTTGTATCTAAAGACGCTCAATTACACTGTTTCGTTCACAATTACGATATTTGCATAACCTCACAGTTTTTCACCAACTTATTGCAGTACAGAACGCTGTATCTCGCTAAATGACATCGTTCTTTAAGGTTTCACGATGCTTGCATGCGCTTTAACGAGAATATCACATTATAGCAGTTTCGCACTTTTAACGGTACAACACGCAGTATCTGGCTTGTTCAAGCCGTTTTGTGTACTTTCACAACATTTCACCTATTGCAGTTTCGTACATGCAATAAAACAACACTATCTCGTTAAATGACGTCCTTTTTGGTGGTCTCACGACGCTACATAGCCTAAACTAACATAACTCAAGCTAACCTTCGCAATTCTATCGTTAGAAAACGTTTTACTCGCAACTTTACAATGTTTTCTACAAGATTACGACGGTTTCATGCGCTTTCACATTAGATATCGTAGTTCCCGACTTGTAATGTTGAAAAACACTACATCTCACTAAGTGACATTGTTTAATGCGGTTTTACGACGGTTGATATGTCAACCTAACCTAACATTCGCACTTGTATCTAAAGACGCTCAATTACACTGTTTCGTTCACAATTACGATATTTGCTTGACCTCCTAGTTTCTCACCAACTTATTACAGTACAGAACGCTGTATCTCGCTAAATGACATCGTTCTTTAAGGTTTCACGATACTTGCATGCGCTTTCCCGAGAATGTCACAACATAGCAGTTTCGCACTTGTAACGGTACAACACGCAGTATTTGGCTTGTTCATGCCGTTTTGTGTGCTTTCACAACATTTTACCTATCGCAGTTTCGTACTCGCAATAAAACAACACTATCTCGTTAGATGACGTCGTTTTTGGTGGTTTCACGACGCTACCTAACTTAAACTAACATAACTCAACCTAACATAACCTTCGCACTTCTATCGTTAGAAAACGTTTTACTCGCTACTTTACATTGCTTTCTACAACATTACGACGGTTTCAAGCGCTTTCACATTAGATATCGCAGTTCCCAACTTGTGAAGTTGAAAAACACTGCATCTCACTAAGTGACATTGTTTAATGCGGTTTTACGACGGTTCATACCTTAACCTAACGTAACCTAACCTAACCTAACCCAACCTAACATACCCTAACCTAACCTAACCTAACGTAACCTAACCTAACCTAACCTGACCTCACCTAACGACGTTTGCAAGCGCTTTCACATTAGATATCGCAGTTCCCGACTTGTAATGGTGAAAAACACTGCATCTCACTAAGTGACATTGTTTAATGCGGTTTTACGACGGTTCATATCTTAACCTTACCTAACATTCGTACTTGTATTGAAAAACGCTCTATTACACTGTTTCGTTCACAATTACGATATTTGCATAACCTCACAGTTTTTCACCAACTTATTGCAGTACAGAACGCTGTATCTCGCTAAATGACATTGTTCTTTAAGGTTTCACGATGCTTGCATGCGCTTTAACGAGAATATCACAATATAGCAGTTTCGCACTTGTAACGGTAGAACACGCAGTATTTGGCTTGTTCATGCCGTTTTGTGTGCTTTCACAACATTTCACCTATCGCAGTTTAATACTCGCAATAAAACAACACTATCTCGTTAGATGACGTCGTTTTTGGTAGTTTCACGACGCTACCTAGCTTAAACTAACCTAACCTAACCTAACCTTCGCACTTCTATCGTTAGAAAACGTTTTACTCGCAACTTTACAATGTTTTCTACAAGATTACGACGGTTTCATGCGCTTTCACATTAGATATTGCAGTTCCCCACTTTTAATGGTGAAAAACACTGCATCTCACTAAGTGACATTGTTTAATGCGGTTTTACGACGGTTGATATATCAACCTAACCTAACATTCGCACTTGTATCCAAAGACGCTCAATTACACTGTTTCGTTCACAATTACGATATTTGCTTGACCTCACAGTTTCTCACCAACTTATTACAGTACAGAACGCTGTATCTCGCTAAATGACATCGTTCTTTAAGGTTTCACGATACTTGCATGCGCTTTAACGAGAATATCACAATAAAGCAGTTTCGCACTTGTAACGACACAAGACGCAGTATCTGGCTAGTTTATGCCATTTTGTGTGCTTTCACAATATTTCACCTATCGCACTTTCGTACTCGCAATAAAACAACACTATCTCGTGAGATGACATCGTTTTTGGTGGTTTCACGACGCTACGTAGCTCAAACTAACCTAACTTTCGCACTTCTATCGTTAGAAAACGTTTTATTCGCTACTTTACAATGTTTTTACAAGATTACGACGGTTTCATGCGCTTTCACATTAGATATCGCAGTTCCCGAGTTGTAATGGTGAAAAACACAGCATCTCACTAAGTGACATTGTTTAATGCGGTTTTAGCGCGGTTCATATCTTAACCTAACCTAACCTAACCTAATTTAACCTAACCTAACCTTACCTAACCCAACCTAACCTAATCTAACCTAACCAAACCTTACCTAACATAACCTAACCTAACCTAACCTAACCTAACCTAACCAAACCTAACCTAACCTAACCTAACGTAACCTAACCTAACCTAACCTAACCTAACCTAACGACGTTTGCAAGCGCTTTCACATTAGATATCGCAGTTCCCGACTTGTAATGGTGAAAAACACTGCATCTCACTAAGTGACATTGTTTAATGCGGTTTTACGACGGTTGATATCTCAACCTAACCTAACATTCGCACTTGTATCTAAATACGCTCAATTACACTGTTTCGTTCACAATTACGATATTTGCTTGACCTCACAGTTTCTCACCAACTTATTACAGTACAGAACGCTGTATCTCGCTAAATGACATCGTTCTTTAAGGTTTCACGATACTTGCATGCGCTTTAACGAGAATATCACAATAAAGCAGTTTCGCACTTGTAACGGCACAAGACGCAGTATCTGGCTAGTTCATGCCTTTTTGTGCGCTTTCCCAATATTTCACCTATCCCAGTTTCGTACTCGCAATAAAACAACACTATCTCGTTAGATGACATCGTTTTTGGTGGTTTCACGACGCTACCTAGCTCAAACTAACCTAACCTTCGCACTTCTATTGTTAGAAAACGTTTTATTCGCTACTTTACAATGTTTTCTACAAGATTACGACGGTTTCATGCGCTTTCACATTAGATATCGCAGTTCCCGACTTGTAATGGTGAAAAACACAGCATCTCACTAAGTGACATTGTTTAATGCGGTTTTAGCGCGGTTCATATCTTAACCTAACCTAACCTTACCTAACCCAACCTAACCTAACCTAACCTAACCAAACCTTACCTAACATACCCTAACCTAACCTAACATAACCTAACCAAACCTAACCTAACCTAACCTAACGTAACCTAACCTAACCTAACCTAACCTAACGACGGTTGCAAGCGCTTTCACATTAGATACCGCAGTTCCCGACTTGTAATGGTGAAAAACACTGCATCTCACTGAGTGACATTGTTTAATGCGGTTTTACGACGGTTCATATCTTAACCTAATCTAACATTCGCACTTGTATCCAAAGACGCTCAATTACACTGTTTCGTTCACAATTACGATATTTGCTTGACCTCACAGTTTCTCACCAACTTATTACAGTACAGAACGCTGCATCTCGCTAAATGACATCGTTCTTTAAGGTTTCACGATACTTGCATGCGCTTTAACGAGAATATCACAATAAAGCAGTTTCGCACTTGTAACGACACAAGACGCAGTATCTGGCTAGTTTATGCCATTTTGTGTGCTCTCACAATATTTCACCTATCGCAGTTTCGTACTCGCAATAAAACAACACTATCTCGTTAGATGACATCGTTTTTGGTGGTTTCACGACGCTACGTAGCTCAAACTAACCTAACCTTCGCACTTCTATCGTTAGAAAACGTTTTATTCGGTACTTTACAATGTTTTCTACAAGATTACGACGGTTTCATGCGCTTTCACATTAGATATCGCAGTTCCCGACTTGTAAAGGTGAAAAACACTGCATCTCACTAAGTGACATTGTTTAATGCGGTTTTACGACGGTTCATACCTTAACCTAACGTAACCTTACCTAACCTAACCCAACCTAACCTAACATAACCTAACCTAACCTAACCTAACCTAACCAAACCTAACCTAACGTAACCTAACCTAACCTAACCTAACCTAACCTAACGACGTTTGCAAGCGCTTTCACATTAGATATCGCAGTTCCCGACTTGTAATGGTGAAAAACACTGCATCTCACTAAGTGACATTGTTTAATGCGGTTTTACGACGGTTCATATCTTAACCTAACCTAACATTCGTACTTGTATTGAAAAACGCTCTATTACACTGTTTCGTTCACAATTACGATATTTGCATAACCTCACAGTTTTTCACCAACTTATTGCAGTACAGAACGCTGTATCTCGCTAAATGACATCTGTAATGATGACAAAGCGGCGATCGTGCTCGGCGCATACCTGGGAGAGACGGAAGACGACGAAGAGGAAGCAGAAAAAGAACAGCCGGCCTGCAGCAAAGGCGTTGTCTCTTTGTCTTATTTCTCCGCGTTACAATGGCGCAGTCGCGAACTACTGACCCCGATATCCCTGCGTCCACTACACTTCGAAGTGGACGAGTGCTCTCGAACTCCCCACCGATCACGGACGGCGTCCAAGCCTCCACGGCGGCACCGCATCATGACTGCAGCGAGGCCATTTCTCGAGGCTTCTCTCTGTTCGCCCAAGAGCTCAAGACATCCGGGTTTGGCTGCGCCTCTTTTGGATCGTTCAACGAGAACGAAATTCCATATTTTCATGGATTCAAGGATGACCCTACCAACTGGGTAAGCGTGATAAACTCGGTTGCCCTTAAATACTCGTGGAGCGACACGATTAAGAAGTCGGTCGCTGAAGGACGTTTGCGAGGATCTGCCCAAGCGTGGCATCGTTTCCAAGGCAGTACATACGCTACATGGCAAACATGGAGCGCGGCCCTGATATCCGCGTTTGCGCCGCTTCCGAGCGCTTACGACGACCGTTTCATGACCATGCGGTCACGCCGGCAAGGTGCAACCGAGGACGTCGCGACTTACATCTACGACAAGCTGGACCTTTTACAAGCTTGCGATATACAGTGGACCTCCTCCGCAGCCAGGCAGTACATCATCGACGGGATCCATGACTCGACGCACGCAGCCGTCTTGTCCGCCTACAACCACCCAGTCCACATCTCCACTTTCGTACGCCAGGCAATGGAGTTGCAGGACACGTCTCATCGCCGGGCGGCTGCAGTTGGCCCAAAGGAGTCAGCTTCACCGAGACGCGGATGCTATACGTGTGGCCGCATCGGGCATGGGTATAAAAGCTGCCCACAAAGCCAACCTCAAGCGATGCAATATCAATCACGCCCACTTCCAACCCTCAAGGTCCGCGTCGACGGCATCGGAGAACTGACAGCTCTCGTTGATACCGGAGCTCAACGTACGGCGTTGCTTCGCCGCCACGCCTCCGAACCTCTCCAGCCTTGGACTGAGCCACCACTGCGGGGTCTCGGTGGCGACGTACTACCGGTCGGTGCCCTAAACCTGCAACTCAACACCGAGGCCGGCAGCAAGTTTTTGTCCTCGGTGCCCGTCTTCGACGACCTGCCCACAGACATGGTTTTAGGGGCCGACTACCTGCTCTCCGGGGAAGTGCGCCTCACGGTGGAAGGAAGTACCGTCAACCTCCATCCTGTGGCTCCAAGTGTGCCTCCGGCGCAATCCCAAGGTGAGCTGACGACGCCACTTACACTTCCCGCAATACTCGAGAGGCACGCATCGCTCTTCGCTGATACTACTACTCAGCTTCCCGGAACTAGCGTGCTAGTGCACCATATTACTACCGACAATCATCCGCCGGTGTCCATACCGTTACGTAGATATGCCGAACGAGAGCGGATATTAATTGACCAGCAGGTGCAAGAAATGCTTGCCGCAAGCATAATCAGGCCATCTTCTAGCCCGTGGGCAGCACCTGTTGTCCTAGTCCGTAAAAAGGACGGCAATCTCCGATTCTGTGTTGACTACCGAGAGCTGAACAAGCACACCATACCAGACTCGTACCCGCTGCCACGCATTGACGACGCTATTGACGCCGTACGAAAAGCGAGGTTCTTTTCGTCGCTAGATTTAAAAGCAGGGTATTGGCAGATCAACGTGGCTGAAGAAGATAAGTTTAAGACGGCCTTCCGAACACCATCTGGCTTGTACGAGTTTAATCGGATGCCGTTCGGTCTGCGAACTGCTCCAAGCACCTTTCAGCGTGCCATGAACACAGTGTTAGGCACACTGATAGACCGTGCCTGCGTCGTGTACCTCGATGACGTTCTAGTCATCGGGGAAACAGAAAAACAACATCTACAAAATCTCGACACGGTTCTGCAGAGGCTACACAACACCGGCTTTCGACTTAACCGCGAGAAGTGCCAGTTTGGGTTGACGACAATATCTTATCTTGGTTATCAGATATCTCATAATGGCGTACGACCCTTGCCTGAACGCATAGACGCCGTTGCCAAATACCCTGCACCAACATCTATAAAACAGCTCCAGGTATTCCTAGGAATGGCGTCATACTTGCGCAAGTTTGTACCGAGCTTTGCGTCAACTGCTGCTCCACTCACGGACTTACTGAAGAAAAACGCCCAATTTCAGTGGGGTCCTTTGCAGGATAACGCCTTCCAAACCCTCAAACACCAGCTTACACATAGCCCGGTGCTCTGCCACTTTAATGAAGATTGGATGACAGAAGTCCATACTGATGCGAGTCAGATTGGCCTGGGGGCGGTTTTACTTCAACGTGACTCGAGTGGGCGTGGGCACGTCATCTGCTACGCCAGTCGTAAACTATCGGACGCAGAACGGCATTATCATTCGAATGAACTGGAGTGTTTGGCTGTAGTATGGAGTGTGGATGAAAAGTTCCGCCACTACTTGTTTGGCCGACACTTCACGGTAGTAACAGACAACTCCGCGATTGCGTGGATGTTCCAGAAGCAGCACCTCAAGCACAAGTTTGCCCGATGGATTGTTCGGCTCCAAGACTATACGTACGACATCCGTCACCGTGCTGGAGCACAAAATCAGCTTGCGGACGCTTTATCGCGAAATCCGATCGAGGAATTCTCCACACGAAATCGAGAAACCTGGATCCTGTTTTCGCAACAGGACGTGACCAAGGCTCAGCAAGCCGATGGAAGACTCGCATCCGTTATAGACTCCATTGGCGATGCGGGACGCAATGCCAAGTTTGTCTTACGTAATGGAACGCTGTATCGGCGTCACTGGGCCGATAAAAGCACCGAGTGTCATCTCCTGGTCATTCCTGACACCTTAAGATCGAGCGTACTACGCGCCATCCATGACACTCCCGAGGGAGGCCATGTTGGCTACAGAGCCACCTTACGCAAGGCACAAGAACGTTTTTGGTGGCCGAAAATGGATAAAAGCGTGCGTTCATACGTTGCCAGTTGCGAGATTTGTCAGCAACACAAACGACGTCCTGGAGCTCGACATGGACTTCTTACGCCGATCAAGCCTCCAGAGACAATTTTCCACACGTTGGGCATAGATCACATCGGGCCTCTTCCAATGACGACAGCGGGCAATCGTTACATTATACTCGCTGTGGACTACTTGTCCAAGTTCGTAGAGGTCGCGGCCGTGCCTTCGCTTGCTGCTAGCCATGTCATCCGATTCCTGAAAGATCGCTTCGAATGGCGACACGGTCTTCCTAACAAGTTGATCTCAGACCGGTCGACCACCTTTCGCAGTCGCGAGCTCCGCACTTACCTACAACAAGCTGGAGTGGACCATCACTTCGCGTCGGCATACCACCCACAGGCGAACGGACTGACCGAAAGGTCGAACCAGACTATCCAGGCTAGACTCGCACCGTACTGTAAGAATCACAAACGAGGTGAGGCCGACTGGGATGATCATCTCCAAGCAGCTGCGTACGCAGTGAACACGGCGGCACACAGCTCCACAGGAATTTGCCCCTACGAGATTGTCTATGGTCAGCTCCCGCAACTGAATGCTACGTTCGGTTTGGACACTCCCGTTAAAGTAGGGCGTTCCGCTGCACGCCAGACACTTTGTCGCGATATCCGTGTGGAGGCGCGTAGGAGGATTGTGCATGCTCAACAGGCACAAAAGCGATACTACGACCGACGCCACCGTCCCGCGCCGAAATACAGTGTAGGTGATGAGGTGTGGCTACAGCGAGGTGCGCCATCGTCTTCAAACAAACTGCACCCAAAGTACGACGGCCCTTACATTATTTCTGAGCGCTTGGGAGATAACACTTGGCGAGTACGATCCACAGCTTCTGATACGCGCAGAGACAAGAGAAAACGGAATAACTTTACGGTGCATGTGTCGCGGATGAAGAACTGCATACGGCGGCAAACGTGACATTGGTTTGTGTTTTTCTTACAGGAGTAGACCAGCTGCAGCGTGGCCGAGTGTAATGATGACAAAGCGGCGATCGTGCTCGGCGCATACCTGGAAGAGAAGGAGGACGAGGAAGAGGAGGCAGATAAAGAACAGCCGGCCTGCAGCAAAGGCGTTGTCTCTTTGTCTTATTTCTCCTCGTTACAATTAGGGCGTTCCGCTGCACGCCAGAGACTTTGTCGCGATATCCGTGTGGAGGCGCGTAGGAGGATTGTGCATGCTCAACAGGCACAAAAGCGATACTACCACCGTCCCGCGCCGAAATACAGTGTAGGTGATGAGGTGTGGCTACAGCGAGGTGCGCCATCGTCTTCAAACAAACTGCACCCAAAGTACGACGGCCCTTACATTATTTCTGAGCGCTTGGGAGATAACACTTGGCGAGTACGATCCACAGCTTCTGATACGCGCAGAGACAAGAGAAAACGGAATAACTTTGCGGTGCATGTGTCGCGGATGAAGAACTGCATACGGCGGCAAACGTGACATTGGTTTGTGTTTTTCTTACAGGAGTAGACCAGCTGCAGCGTGGCCGAGTGTAATGATGACAAAGCGGCGATCGTGCTCGGCGCATACCTGGGAGAGACGGAAGACGACGAAGAGGAAGCAGAAAAAGAACAGCCGGCCTGCAGCAAAGGCGTTGTCTCTTTGTCTTATTTCTCCGCGTTACACATCGTTCTTTAAGGTTTCACGATGCTTGCATGCGCTTTAACGAGAATATCACATTATAGCAGTTTCGCACTTGTAACGGTACAACACGCAGTATCTGGCTTGTTCAAGCCGTTTTGTGTACTTTCACAACATTTCACCTATTGCAGTTTCGTACATGCAATAAAACAACACTATCTCGTTAGATGACGTCCTTTTTGGTGGTCTCACGACGCTACATAGCTTAAACTAACATAACTCAAGCTAACCTTCGCACTTCTATCGTTAGAAAACGTTTTACTCGCAACTTTACAATGTTTTCTACAAGATTACGACGGTTTCATGCGCTTTCACATTAGATATCGTAGTTCCCGACTTGTAATGGTGAAAAACACTGCATCTCACTAATTGACATTGTTTAATGCGGTTTTACGACGGTTCATATCTTAACCTAACCTAACATTCGCACTTGTATCTAAAAACACTTTATTACACTGTTTTGTTCACAATTACGATATTTGCATAACCTCACAGTTTTTCACCAACTTATTGCAGTACAGAACGTTGTATCTCGCTAAATGACATATTTCTTTAAGGTTTCACGATACTTGCATGCGCTTTACCGAGAATGTCAAAACATAGCAGTTTCGCACTTGTAACGGTACAACACGCAGTATTTGGCTTGTTCATGCCGTTTTGTGTGCTTTCACAACATTTTACCTATCGCAGTTTCGTACTCGCAATAAAACAACACTATCTCGTTAGATGACGTCGTTTTTGGTAGTTTCACGACGCTACCTAGCTTAAACTAACCTAACCTAACCTAACCTTCGCACTTCTATCGTTAGAACACGTTTTACTCGCAACTTTACAATGTTTTCTACAAGATTACGACGGTTTCATGCGCTTTCACATTAGATATCGTAGTTCCCGACTTGTAATGTTGAAAAACACTACATCTCACTAAGTGACATTGTTTAATGCGGTTTTACGACGGTTGATAAGTCAACCTAACCTAACATTCGCACTTGTATCTAAAGACGCTCAATTACACTGTTTCGTTCACAATTACGATATTTGCTTGACCTCACAGTTTCTCACCAACTTATTACAGTACAGAACGCTGTATCTCGCTAAATGACATCGTTCTTTAAGGTTTCACGATACTTGCATGCGCTTTACCGAGAATGTCAAAACATAGCAGTTTCGCACTTGTAACGGTACAACACGCAGTATTTGGCTTGTTCATGCCGTTTTGTGTGCTTTCACAACATTTTACCTATCGCAGTTTCGTACTCGCAATAAAACAACACTATCTCGTTAGATGACGTCGTTTTTGGTGGTTTCACGACGCTACCTAGCTTAAACTAACATAACCTAAGTTTCGCACTTCTATCGTTAGAAAACGTTTTACTCGCTACTTTACATTGCTTTCTGCAACATTACGACGGTTTCAAGCGCTTTCACATTAGATATCGCAGTTCCCAACTTGTAAAGGTGAAAAACACTGCATCTCACTAAGTGACATTGTTTATTGCGGTTTTACGACGGTTCATACCTTAACCTAACGTAAGCTAACCTAACCTAACCCAACCTAGCCTAACATAACCTAACCTAACCTAACCTAACCTAACCTAACCAAACCTAACCTAACGTAACCTAACCTAACCTAACCTAACCTAACCTAACCTAACGACGTTTGCAAGCGCTTTCACATTAGATATCGCAGTTCCCGACTTGTAATGGTGAAAAACACTGCATCTCACTAAGTGACATTGTTTAGTGCGGTTTTACGACGGTTCATATCTTAACCTAACCTAACATTCGTACTTGTATTGAAAAACGCTCTATTACACTGTTTCGTTCACAATTACGATATTTGCATAACCTCACAGTTTTTCACCAACTTATTGCAGTACAGAACGCTGTATCTCGCTAAATGACATCGTTCTTTAAGGTTTCACGATGCTTGCATGCGCTTTAACGAGAATATCACATTATAGCAGTTTCGCACTTGTAACGGTACAACACGCAGTATCTGGCTTGTTCAAGCCGTTTTGTGTACTTTCACAACATTTCACCTATTGCAGTTTCGTACATGCAATAAAACAACACTATCTCGTTAGATGACGTCCTTTTTGGTGGTCTCACGACGCTACATAGCTTAAACTAACATAACTCAAGCTAACCTTCGCACTTCTATCGTTAGAAAACGTTTTACTCGCAACTTTACAATGTTTTCTACAAGATTACGACGGTTTCATGCGCTTTCACATTAGATATCGTAGTTCCCGACTTGTAATGTTGAAAAACACTACATCTCACTAAGTGACATTGTTTAATGCGGTTTTACGACGGTTGATATCTCAACCTAACCTAACATTCGCACTTGTATCTAAATACGCTCAATTACACTGTTTCGTTCACAGTTACGATATTTGCTTGACCTCACAGTTTCTCACCAACTTATTACAGTACAGAACGCTGTATCTCGCTAAATGACATCGTTCTTTAAGGTTTCACGATACTTGCATGCGCTTTAACGAGAATATCACAATAAAGCAGTTTCGCACTTGTAACGGCACAAGACGCAGTATCTGGCTAGTTCATGCCATTTTGTGTGCTTTCCCAATATTTCACCTATCGCAGTTTCGTACTCGCAATAAAACAACACTATCTCGTTTGATGACATCGTTTTTGGTGGCTTCACGACGCTACCTAGCTCAAACTAACCGAACCTTCGCACTTCTATCGTTAGAAAACGTTTTATTCGCTACTTTACAATGTTTTCTACAAGATTACGACGGTTTCATGCGCTTTCACATTAGATATCGCAGTTCCCGACTTTTAATGGTGAAAAACACAGCATCTCACTAAGTGACATTGTTTAATGCGGTTTTAGCGCGGTTCATATCTTAACCTAACCTAACCTTACCTAACCCAACCTAACCTAACCTAACCTAACCAAACCTTACCTAACATCCCTAACCTAACCTAACCTAACCTAACCAAACCTAACCTAACCTAACCTAACGTAACCTAACCTAACCTAGCCTAACCTAACCTAACGACGTTTGCAAGCGCTTTCACATTAGATATCGCAGTTCCCGACTTGTAATGGTGAAAAACACTGCATCTCACTAAGTGACATTGTTTAATGCGGTTTTACGACGGTTCATATCTTAACCTAACCTAACATTCGCACTTGTATTGAAAAACGCTCTATTACACTGTTTTGTTCAAAATTACGATATTTGCATAACCTCACAGTTTTTCACCAACTTATTGCAGTACAGAACGCTGTATCTCGCTAAATTACATCGTTCTTTAAGGTTTCACGATGCTTGCATGCGCTTTAACGAGAATATCACATTAAAGCAGTTTCGCACTTGTAACGGTACAACACGCAGTATCTGGCTTGTTCATGCCGTTTTGTGTACTTTCACAACATTTCACCTATTGCAGTTTCGTACATGCAATAAAACAACACTATCTCGTTAGATGACGTCCTTTTTGGTGGTCTCACGACGCTACATAGCTTAAACTAACATAACTCAAGCTAACCTTCGCACTTCTATCGTTAGAAAACGTTTTACTCGCAACTTTACAATGTTTTCTACAAGATTACGACGGTTTCATGCGCTTTCACATTAGATATCGTAGTTCTCGACTTGTTATGTTGAAAAACACTACATCTCACTAAGTGACATTGTTTAATGCGGTTTTACGACGGTTGATATCTCAACCTAACCTAACATTCGCACTTGTATCTAAATACGCTCAATTACACTGTTTCGTTCACAATTACGATATTTGCTTGACCTCACAGTTTCTCACCAACTTATTACAGTACAGAACGCTGTATCTCGCTAAATGACATCGTTCTTTAAGGTTTCACGATACTTGGATGCGCTTTAACGAGAATATCACAATAAAGCAGTTTCGCACTTGTAACGGCACAAGACGCAGTATCTGGCTAGTTCATGCCTTTTTGTGCGCTTTCCCAATATTTCACCTATCCCAGTTTCGTACTCGCAATAAAACAACACTATCTCGTTAGATGACATCGTTTTTGGTGGTTTCACGACGCTACCTAGCTCAAACTAACCTAACCTTCGCACTTCTATTGTTAGAAAACGTTTTATTCGCTACTTTACAATGTTTTCTACAAGATTACGACGGTTTCATGCGCTTTCACATTAGATATCGCAGTTCCCGACTTGTAATGGTGAAAAACACAGCATCTTACTAAGTGACATTGTTTAATGCGGTTTTAGCGCGGTTCATATCTTAACCTAACCTAACCTAACCTAACCCAACCCAACTCAATCCAACCTAACCTAATCTAACCTAACCTAACCTAACCTAACCTAACGTAACCTAACCTATCCTAACCTAACCTAACCTAACCTAACATAACCTAACGACGTTTGCAAGCGCTTTCACATTAGATATCGCAGTTCCCGACTTGTAATGGTGAAAAACACTGCATCTCACTAAGTGACATTGTTTAATGTGGTTTTACGACGGTTCATATCTTAACCTAACCTGACATTCGCTCTTGTATCTAAAAACGCTCTATTACACTGTTATGTTCACAATTACGATATTTGCATAACCTCACAGTTTTTCACCAACTTATTGCAGTACAGAACGCTGTATCTCGCTAAATGACATTGTTCTTTAAGGTTTCACGATGCTTGCATGCGCTTTAACGAGAATATCACATTATAGCAGTTTCGCACTTTTAACGGTACAACACGCAGTATCTGGCTTGTTCAAGCCGTTTTGTGTACTTTCACAACATTTCACCTATTGCAGTTTCGTACATGCAATAAAACAACACTATCTCGTTAAATGACGTCCTTTTTGGTGGTCTCACGACGCTACATAGCCTAAACTAACATAACTCAAGCTAACCTTCGCAATTCTATCGTTAGAAAACGTTTTACTCGCAACTTTACAATGTTTTCTACAAGATTACGACGGTTTCATGCGCTTTCACATTAGATATCGTAGTTCCCGACTTGTAATGTTGAAAAACACTACATCTCACTAAGTGACATTGTTTAATGCGGTTTTACGACGGTTGATATGTCAACCTAACCTAACATTCGCACTTGTATCTAAAGACGCTCAATTACACTGTTTCGTTCACAATTACGATATTTGCTTGACCTCCTAGTTTCTCACCAACTTATTACAGTACAGAACGCTGTATCTCGCTAAATGACATCGTTCTTTAAGGTTTCACGATACTTGCATGCGCTTTCCCGAGAATGTCACAACATAGCAGTTTCGCACTTGTAACGGTACAACACGCAGTATTTGGCTTGTTCATGCCGTTTTGTGTGCTTTCACATTTTACCTATCGCAGTTTCGTACTCGCAATAAAACAACACTATCTCGTTAGATGACGTCGTTTTTGGTGGTTTCACGACGCTACCTAACTTAAACTAACATAACTCAACCTAACATAACCTTCGCACTTCTATCGTTAGAAAACGTTTTACTCGCTACTTTACATTGCTTTCTACAACATTACGACGGTTTCAAGCGCTTTCACATTAGATATCGCAGTTCCCAACTTGTGAAGTTGAAAAACACTGCATCTCACTAAGTGACATTGTTTAATGCGGTTTTACGACGGTTCATACCTTAACCTAACGTAACCTAACCTAACCTAACCCAACCTAACATACCCTAACCTAACCTAACCTAACGTAACCTAACCTAACCTAACCTGACCTCACCTAACGACGTTTGCAAGCGCTTTCACATTAGATATCGCAGTTCCCGACTTGTAATGGTGAAAAACACTGCATCTCACTAAGTGACATTGTTTAATGCGGTTTTACGACGGTTCATATCTTAACGTTACCTAACATTCGTACTTGTATTGAAAAACGCTCTATTACACTGTTTCGTTCACAATTACGATATTTGCATAACCTCACAGTTTTTCACCAACTTATTGCAGTACAGAACGCTGTATCTCGCTAAATGACATTGTTCTTTAAGGTTTCACGATGCTTGCATGCGCTTTAACGAGAATATCACAATATAGCAGTTTCGCACTTGTAACGGTAGAACACGCAGTATTTGGCTTGTTCATGCCGTTTTGTGTGCTTTCACAACATTTCACCTATCGCAGTTTAATACTCGCAATAAAACAACACTATCTCGTTAGATGACGTCGTTTTTGGTAGTTTCACGACGCTACCTAGCTTAAACTAACCTAACCTAACCTAACCTTCGCACTTCTATCGTTAGAAAACGTTTTACTCGCAACTTTACAATGTTTTCTACAAGATTACGACGGTTTCATGCGCTTTCACATTAGATATTGCAGTTCCCCACTTTTAATGGTGAAAAACACTGCATCTCACTAAGTGACATTGTTTAATGCGGTTTTACGACGGTTGATATATCAACCTAACCTAACATTCGCACTTGTATCCAAAGACGCTCAATTACACTGTTTCGTTCACAATTACGATATTTGCTTGAGCTCACAGTTTCTCACCAACTTATTACAGTACAGAACGCTGTATCTCGCTAAATGACATCGTTCTTTAAGGTTTCACGATACTTGCATGCGCTTTAACGAGAATATCACAATAAAGCAGTTTCGCACTTGTAACGACACAAGACGCAGTATCTGGCTAGTTTATGCCATTTTGTGTGCTTTCACAATATTTCACCTATCGCACTTTCGTACTCGCAATAAAACAACACTATCTCGTGAGATGACATCGTTTTTGGTGGTTTCACGACGCTACGTAGCTCAAACTAACCTAACTTTCGCACTTCTATCGTTAGAAAACGTTTTATTCGCTACTTTACAATGTTTTTACAAGATTACGACGGTTTCATGCGCTTTCACATTAGATATCGCAGTTCCCGAGTTGTAATGGTGAAAAACACAGCATCTCACTAAGTGACATTGTTTAATGCGGTTTTAGCGCGGTTCATATCTTAACCTAACCTAACCTAACCTAATTTAACCTAACCTAACCTTACCTAACCCAACCTAACCTAATCTAACCTAACCAAACCTTACCTAACATAACCTAACCTAACCTAACCTAACCTAACCAAACCTAACCTAACCTAACCTAACGTAACCTAACCTAACCTAACCTAACCTAACCTAACCTAACGACGTTTGCAAGCGCTTTCACATTAGATATCGCAGTTCCCGACTTGTAATGGTGAAAAACACTGCATCTCACTAAGTGACATTGTTTAATGCGGTTTTACGACGGTTGATATCTCAACCTAACCTAACATTCGCACTTGTATCTAAATACGCTCAATTACACTGTTTCGTTCACAATTACGATATTTGCTTGACCTCACAGTTTCTCACCAACTTATTACAGTACAGAACGCTGTATCTCGCTAAATGACATCGTTCTTTAAGGTTTCACGATACTTGCATGCGCTTTAACGAGAATATCACAATAAAGCAGTTTCGCACTTGTAACGGCACAAGACGCAGTATCTGGCTAGTTCATGCCTTTTTGTGCGCTTTCCCAATATTTCACCTATCCCAGTTTCGTACTCGCAATAAAACAACACTATCTCGTTAGATGACATCGTTTTTGGTGGTTTCACGACGCTACCTAGCTCAAACTAACCTAACCTTCGCACTTCTATTGTTAGAAAACGTTTTATTCGCTACTTTACAATGTTTTCTACAAGATTACGACGGTTTCATGCGCTTTCACATTAGATATCGCAGTTCCCGACTTGTAATGGTGAAAAACACAGCATCTCACTAAGTGACATTGTTTAATGCGGTTTTAGCGCGGTTCATATCTTAACCTAACCTAACCTTACCTAACCCAACCTAACCTAACCTAACCTAACCAAACCTTACCTAACATACCCTAACCTAACCTAACATAACCTAACCAAACCTAACCTAACCTAACCTAACGTAACCTAACCTAACCTAACCTAACCTAACGACGGTTGCAAGCGCTTTCACATTAGATACCGCAGTTCCCGACTTGTAATGGTGAAAAACACTGCATCTCACTGAGTGACATTGTTTAATGCGGTTTTACGACGGTTCATATCTTAACCTAATCTAACATTCGCACTTGTATCCAAAGACGCTCAATTACACTGTTTCGTTCACAATTACGATATTTGCTTGACCTCACAGTTTCTCACCAACTTATTACAGTACAGAACGCTGCATCTCGCTAAATGACATCGTTCTTTAAGGTTTCACGATACTTGCATGCGCTTTAACGAGAATATCACAATAAAGCAGTTTCGCACTTGTAACGACACAAGACGCAGTATCTGGCTAGTTTATGCCATTTTGTGTGCTATCACAATATTTCACCTATCGCAGTTTCGTACTCGCAATAAAACAACACTATCTCGTTAGATGACATCGTTTTTGGTGGTTTCACGACGCTACGTAGCTCAAACTAACCTAACCTTCGCACTTCTATCGTTAGAAAACGTTTTATTCGCTACTTTACAATGTTTTCTACAAGATTACGACGGTTTCATGCGCTTTCACATTAGATATCGCAGTTCCCGACTTGTAAAGGTGAAAAACACTGCATCTCACTAAGTGACATTGTTTAATGCGGTTTTACGACGGTTCATACCTTAACCTAACGTAACCTTACCTAACCTAACCCAACCTAACCTAACATAACCTAACCTAACCTAACCTAACCTAACCAAACCTAACCTAACGTAACCTAACCTAACCTAACCTAACCTAACCTAACGACGTTTGCAAGCGCTTTCACATTAGATATCGCAGTTCCCGACTTGTAATGGTGAAAAACACTGCATCTCACTAAGTGACATTGTTTAATGCGGTTTTACGACGGTTCATATCTTAACCTAACCTAACATTCGTACTTGTATTGAAAAACGCTCTATTACACTGTTTCGTTCACAATTACGATATTTGCATAACCTCACAGTTTTTCACCAACTTATTGCAGTACAGAACGCTGTATCTCGCTAAATGACATTGTTCTTTAAGGTTTCACGATGCTTGCATGCGCTTTAACGAGAATATCACAATATAGCAGTTTCGCACTTGTAACGGTAGAACACGCAGTATTTGGCTTGTTCATGCCGTTTTGTGTGCTTTCACAACATTTCACCTATCGCAGTTTAATACTCGCAATAAAACAACACTATCTCGTTAGATGACGTCGTTTTTGGTAGTTTCACGACGCTACCTAGCTTAAACTAACCTAACCTAACCTAACCTTCGCACTTCTATCGTTAGAAAACGTTTTACTCGCAACTTTACAATGTTTTCTACAAGATTACGACGGTTTCATGCGCTTTCACATTAGATATTGCAGTTCCCCACTTTTAATGGTGAAAAACACTGCATCTCACTAAGTGACATTGTTTAATGCGGTTTTACGACGGTTGATATATCAACCTAACCTAACATTCGCACTTGTATCCAAAGACGCTCAATTACACTGTTTCGTTCACAATTACGATATTTGCTTGACCTCACAGTTTCTCACCAACTTATTACAGTACAGAACGCTGTATCTCGCTAAATGACATCGTTCTTTAAGGTTTCACGATACTTGCATGCGCTTTAACGAGAATATCACAATAAAGCAGTTTCGCACTTGTAACGACACAAGACGCAGTATCTGGCTAGTTTATGCCATTTTGTGTGCTTTCACAATATTTCACCTATCGCACTTTCGTACTCGCAATAAAACAACACTATCTCGTGAGATGACATCGTTTTTGGTGGTTTCACGACGCTACGTAGCTCAAACTAACCTAACTTTCGCACTTCTATCGTTAGAAAACGTTTTATTCGCTACTTTACAATGTTTTTACAAGATTACGACGGTTTCATGCGCTTTCACATTAGATATCGCAGTTCCCGAGTTGTAATGGTGAAAAACACAGCATCTCACTAAGTGACATTGTTTAATGCGGTTTTAGCGCGGTTCATATCTTAACCTAACCTAACCTAACCTAATTTAACCTAACCTAACCTTACCTAACCCAACCTAACCTAATCTAACCTAACCAAACCTTACCTAACATAACCTAACCTAACCTAACCTAACCTAACCTAACCAAACCTAACCTAACCTAACCTAACGTAACCTAACCTAACCTAACCTAACCTAACCTAACCTAACGACGTTTGCAAGCGCTTTCACATTAGATATCGCAGTTCCCGACTTGTAATGGTGAAAAACACTGCATCTCACTAAGTGACATTGTTTAATGCGGTTTTACGACGGTTGATATCTCAACCTAACCTAACATTCGCACTTGTATCTAAATACGCTCAATTACACTGTTTCGTTCACAATTACGATATTTGCTTGACCTCACAGTTTCTCACCAACTTATTACAGTACAGAACGCTGTATCTCGCTAAATGACATCGTTCTTTAAGGTTTCACGATACTTGCATGCGCTTTAACGAGAATATCACAATAAAGCAGTTTCGCACTTGTAACGGCACAAGACGCAGTATCTGGCTAGTTCATGCCTTTTTGTGCGCTTTCCCAATATTTCACCTATCCCAGTTTCGTACTCGCAATAAAACAACACTATCTCGTTAGATGACATCGTTTTTGGTGGTTTCACGACGCTACCTAGCTCAAACTAACCTAACCTTCGCACTTCTATTGTTAGAAAACGTTTTATTCGCTACTTTACAATGTTTTCTACAAGATTACGACGGTTTCATGCGCTTTCACATTAGATATCGCAGTTCCCGACTTGTAATGGTGAAAAACACAGCATCTCACTAAGTGACATTGTTTAATGCGGTTTTAGCGCGGTTCATATCTTAACCTAACCTAACCTTACCTAACCCAACCTAACCTAACCTAACCTAACCAAACCTTACCTAACATACCCTAACCTAACCTAACATAACCTAACCAAACCTAACCTAACCTAACCTAACGTAACCTAACCTAACCTAACCTAACCTAACGACGGTTGCAAGCGCTTTCACATTAGATACCGCAGTTCCCGACTTGTAATGGTGAAAAACACTGCATCTCACTGAGTGACATTGTTTAATGCGGTTTTACGACGGTTCATATCTTAACCTAATCTAACATTCGCACTTGTATCCAAAGACGCTCAATTACACTGTTTCGTTCACAATTACGATATTTGCTTGACCTCACAGTTTCTCACCAACTTATTACAGTACAGAACGCTGCATCTCGCTAAATGACATCGTTCTTTAAGGTTTCACGATACTTGCATGCGCTTTAACGAGAATATCACAATAAAGCAGTTTCGCACTTGTAACGACACAAGACGCAGTATCTGGCTAGTTTATGCCATTTTGTGTGCTCTCACAATATTTCACCTATCGCAGTTTCGTACTCGCAATAAAACAACACTATCTCGTTAGATGACATCGTTTTTGGTGGTTTCACGACGCTACGTAGCTCAAACTAACCTAACCTTCGCACTTCTATCGTTAGAAAACGTTTTATTCGGTACTTTACAATGTTTTCTACAAGATTACGACGGTTTCATGCGCTTTCACATTAGATATCGCAGTTCCCGACTTGTAAAGGTGAAAAACACTGCATCTCACTAAGTGACATTGTTTAATGCGGTTTTACGACGGTTCATACCTTAACCTAACGTAACCTTACCTAACCTAACCCAACCTAACCTAACATAACCTAACCTAACCTAACCTAACCTAACCAAACCTAACCTAACGTAACCTAACCTAACCTAACCTAACCTAACCTAACGACGTTTGCAAGCGCTTTCACATTAGATATCGCAGTTCCCGACTTGTAATGGTGAAAAACACTGCATCTCACTAAGTGACATTGTTTAATGCGGTTTTACGACGGTTCATATCTTAACCTAACCTAACATTCGTACTTGTATTGAAAAACGCTCTATTACACTGTTTCGTTCACAATTACGATATTTGCATAACCTCACAGTTTTTCACCAACTTATTGCAGTACAGAACGCTGTATCTCGCTAAATGACATCGTTCTTTAAGGTTTCACGATGCTTGCATGCGCTTTAACGAGAATATCACATTATAGCAGTTTCGCACTTGTAACGGTACAACACGCAGTATCTGGCTTGTTCAAGCCGTTTTGTGTACTTTCACAACATTTCACCTATTGCAGTTTCGTACATGCAATAAAACAACACTATCTCGTTAGATGACGTCCTTTTTGGTGGTCTCACGACGCTACATAGCTTAAACTAACATAACTCAAGCTAACCTTCGCACTTCTATCGTTAGAAAACGTTTTACTCGCAACTTTACAATGTTTTCTACAAGATTACGACGGTTTCATGCGCTTTCACATTAGATATCGTAGTTCCCGACTTGTAATGGTGAAAAACACTGCATCTCACTAATTGACATTGTTTAATGCGGTTTTACGACGGTTCATATCTTAACCTAACCTAACATTCGCACTTGTATCTAAAAACACTTTATTACACTGTTTTGTTCACAATTACGATATTTGCATAACCTCACAGTTTTTCACCAACTTATTGCAGTACAGAACGTTGTATCTCGCTAAATGACATATTTCTTTAAGGTTTCACGATACTTGCATGCGCTTTACCGAGAATGTCAAAACATAGCAGTTTCGCACTTGTAACGGTACAACACGCAGTATTTGGCTTGTTCATGCCGTTTTGTGTGCTTTCACAACATTTTACCTATCGCAGTTTCGTACTCGCAATAAAACAACACTATCTCGTTAGATGACGTCGTTTTTGGTAGTTTCACGACGCTACCTAGCTTAAACTAACCTAACCTAACCTAACCTTCGCACTTCTATCGTTAGAACACGTTTTACTCGCAACTTTACAATGTTTTCTACAAGATTACGACGGTTTCATGCGCTTTCACATTAGATATCGTAGTTCCCGACTTGTAATGTTGAAAAACACTACATCTCACTAAGTGACATTGTTTAATGCGGTTTTACGACGGTTGATAAGTCAACCTAACCTAACATTCGCACTTGTATCTAAAGACGCTCAATTACACTGTTTCGTTCACAATTACGATATTTGCTTGACCTCACAGTTTCTCACCAACTTATTACAGTACAGAACGCTGTATCTCGCTAAATGACATCGTTCTTTAAGGTTTCACGATACTTGCATGCGCTTTACCGAGAATGTCAAAACATAGCAGTTTCGCACTTGTAACGACACAAGACGCAGTATCTGGCTAGTTTATGCCATTTTGTGTGCTCTCACAATATTTCACCTATCGCAGTTTCGTACTCGCAATAAAACAACACTATCTCGTTAGATGACATCGTTTTTGGTGGTTTCACGACGCTACGTAGCTCAAACTAACCTAACCTTCGCACTTCTATCGTTAGAAAACGTTTTACTCGCTACTTTACATTGCTTTCTGCAACATTACGACGGTTTCAAGCGCTTTCACATTAGATATCGCAGTTCCCAACTTGTAAAGGTGAAAAACACTGCATCTCACTAAGTGACATTGTTTATTGCGGTTTTACGACGGTTCATACCTTAACCTAACGTAAGCTAACCTAACCTAACCCAACCTAGCCTAACATAACCTAACCTAACCTAACCTAACCTAACCTAACCAAACCTAACCTAACGTAACCTAACCTAACCTAACCTAACCTAACCTAACCTAACGACGTTTGCAAGCGCTTTCACATTAGATATCGCAGTTCCCGACTTGTAATGGTGAAAAACACTGCATCTCACTAAGTGACATTGTTTAGTGCGGTTTTACGACGGTTCATATCTTAACCTAACCTAACATTCGTACTTGTATTGAAAAACGCTCTATTACACTGTTTCGTTCACAATTACGATATTTGCATAACCTCACAGTTTTTCACCAACTTATTGCAGTACAGAACGCTGTATCTCGCTAAATGACATCGTTCTTTAAGGTTTCACGATGCTTGCATGCGCTTTAACGAGAATATCACATTATAGCAGTTTCGCACTTGTAACGGTACAACACGCAGTATCTGGCTTGTTCAAGCCGTTTTGTGTACTTTCACAACATTTCACCTATTGCAGTTTCGTACATGCAATAAAACAACACTATCTCGTTAGATGACGTCCTTTTTGGTGGTCTCACGACGCTACATAGCTTAAACTAACATAACTCAAGCTAACCTTCGCACTTCTATCGTTAGAAAACGTTTTACTCGCAACTTTACAATGTTTTCTACAAGATTACGACGGTTTCATGCGCTTTCACATTAGATATCGTAGTTCCCGACTTGTAATGTTGAAAAACACTACATCTCACTAAGTGACATTGTTTAATGCGGTTTTACGACGGTTGATATCTCAACCTAACCTAACATTCGCACTTGTATCTAAATACGCTCAATTACACTGTTTCGTTCACAGTTACGATATTTGCTTGACCTCACAGTTTCTCACCAACTTATTACAGTACAGAACGCTGTATCTCGCTAAATGACATCGTTCTTTAAGGTTTCACGATACTTGCATGCGCTTTAACGAGAATATCACAATAAAGCAGTTTCGCACTTGTAACGGCACAAGACGCAGTATCTGGCTAGTTCATGCCATTTTGTGTGCTTTCCCAATATTTCACCTATCGCAGTTTCGTACTCGCAATAAAACAACACTATCTCGTTTGATGACATCGTTTTTGGTGGCTTCACGACGCTACCTAGCTCAAACTAACCGAACCTTCGCACTTCTATCGTTAGAAAACGTTTTATTCGCTACTTTACAATGTTTTCTACAAGATTACGACGGTTTCATGCGCTTTCACATTAGATATCGCAGTTCCCGACTTTTAATGGTGAAAAACACAGCATCTCACTAAGTGACATTGTTTAATGCGGTTTTAGCGCGGTTCATATCTTAACCTAACCTAACCTTACCTAACCCAACCTAACCTAACCTAACCTAACCAAACCTTACCTAACATCCCTAACCTAACCTAACCTAACCTAACCAAACCTAACCTAACCTAACCTAACGTAACCTAACCTAACCTAGCCTAACCTAACCTAACGACGTTTGCAAGCGCTTTCACATTAGATATCGCAGTTCCCGACTTGTAATGGTGAAAAACACTGCATCTCACTAAGTGACATTGTTTAATGCGGTTTTACGACGGTTCATATCTTAACCTAACCTAACATTCGCACTTGTATTGAAAAACGCTCTATTACACTGTTTTGTTCAAAATTACGATATTTGCATAACCTCACAGTTTTTCACCAACTTATTGCAGTACAGAACGCTGTATCTCGCTAAATTACATCGTTCTTTAAGGTTTCACGATGCTTGCATGCGCTTTAACGAGAATATCACATTAAAGCAGTTTCGCACTTGTAACGGTACAACACGCAGTATCTGGCTTGTTCATGCCGTTTTGTGTACTTTCACAACATTTCACCTATTGCATTTTCGTACATGCAATAAAACAACACTATCTCGTTAGATGACGTCCTTTTTGGTGGTCTCACGACGCTACATAGCTTAAACTAACATAACTCAAGCTAACCTTCGCACTTCTATCGTTAGAAAACGTTTTACTCGCAACTTTACAATGTTTTCTACAAGATTACGACGGTTTCATGCGCTTTCACATTAGATATCGTAGTTCCCGACTTGTTATGTTGAAAAACACTACATCTCACTAAGTGACATTGTTTAATGCGGTTTTACGACGGTTGATATGTCAACCTAACCTAACATTCGCACTTGTATCTAAAGACGCTCAATTACACTGTTTCGTTCACAATTACGATATTTGCTTGACCTCCTAGTTTCTCACCAACTTATTACAGTACAGAACGCTGTATCTCGCTAAATGACATCGTTCTTTAAGGTTTCACGATACTTGCATGCGCTTTCCCGAGAATGTCACAACATAGCAGTTTCGCACTTGTAACGGTACAACACGCAGTATTTGGCTTGTTCATGCCGTTTTGTGTGCTTTCACATTTTACCTATCGCAGTTTCGTACTCGCAATAAAACAACACTATCTCGTTAGATGACGTCGTTTTTGGTGGTTTCACGACGCTACCTAACTTAAACTAACATAACTCAACCTAACATAACCTTCGCACTTCTATCGTTAGAAAACGTTTTACTCGCTACTTTACATTGCTTTCTACAACATTACGACGGTTTCAAGCGCTTTCACATTAGATATCGCAGTTCCCAACTTGTGAAGTTGAAAAACACTGCATCTCACTAAGTGACATTGTTTAATGCGGTTTTACGACGGTTCATACCTTAACCTAACGTAACCTAACCTAACCTAACCCAACCTAACATACCCTAACCTAACCTAACCTAACGTAACCTAACCTAACCTAACCTGACCTCACCTAACGACGTTTGCAAGCGCTTTCACATTAGATATCGCAGTTCCCGACTTGTAATGGTGAAAAACACTGCATCTCACTAAGTGACATTGTTTAATGCGGTTTTACGACGGTTCATATCTTAACGTTACCTAACATTCGTACTTGTATTGAAAAACGCTCTATTACACTGTTTCGTTCACAATTACGATATTTGCATAACCTCACAGTTTTTCACCAACTTATTGCAGTACAGAACGCTGTATCTCGCTAAATGACATTGTTCTTTAAGGTTTCACGATGCTTGCATGCGCTTTAACGAGAATATCACAATATAGCAGTTTCGCACTTGTAACGGTAGAACACGCAGTATTTGGCTTGTTCATGCCGTTTTGTGTGCTTTCACAACATTTCACCTATCGCAGTTTAATACTCGCAATAAAACAACACTATCTCGTTAGATGACGTCGTTTTTGGTAGTTTCACGACGCTACCTAGCTTAAACTAACCTAACCTAACCTAACCTTCGCACTTCTATCGTTAGAAAACGTTTTACTCGCAACTTTACAATGTTTTCTACAAGATTACGACGGTTTCATGCGCTTTCACATTAGATATTGCAGTTCCCCACTTTTAATGGTGAAAAACACTGCATCTCACTAAGTGACATTGTTTAATGCGGTTTTACGACGGTTGATATATCAACCTAACCTAACATTCGCACTTGTATCCAAAGACGCTCAATTACACTGTTTCGTTCACAATTACGATATTTGCTTGAGCTCACAGTTTCTCACCAACTTATTACAGTACAGAACGCTGTATCTCGCTAAATGACATCGTTCTTTAAGGTTTCACGATACTTGCATGCGCTTTAACGAGAATATCACAATAAAGCAGTTTCGCACTTGTAACGACACAAGACGCAGTATCTGGCTAGTTTATGCCATTTTGTGTGCTTTCACAATATTTCACCTATCGCACTTTCGTACTCGCAATAAAACAACACTATCTCGTGAGATGACATCGTTTTTGGTGGTTTCACGACGCTACGTAGCTCAAACTAACCTAACTTTCGCACTTCTATCGTTAGAAAACGTTTTATTCGCTACTTTACAATGTTTTTACAAGATTACGACGGTTTCATGCGCTTTCACATTAGATATCGCAGTTCCCGAGTTGTAATGGTGAAAAACACAGCATCTCACTAAGTGACATTGTTTAATGCGGTTTTAGCGCGGTTCATATCTTAACCTAACCTAACCTAACCTAATTTAACCTAACCTAACCTTACCTAACCCAACCTAACCTAATCTAACCTAACCAAACCTTACCTAACATAACCTAACCTAACCTAACCTAACCTAACCAAACCTAACCTAACCTAACCTAACGTAACCTAACCTAACCTAACCTAACCTAACCTAACCTAACGACGTTTGCAAGCGCTTTCACATTAGATATCGCAGTTCCCGACTTGTAATGGTGAAAAACACTGCATCTCACTAAGTGACATTGTTTAATGCGGTTTTACGACGGTTGATATCTCAACCTAACCTAACATTCGCACTTGTATCTAAATACGCTCAATTACACTGTTTCGTTCACAATTACGATATTTGCTTGACCTCACAGTTTCTCACCAACTTATTACAGTACAGAACGCTGTATCTCGCTAAATGACATCGTTCTTTAAGGTTTCACGATACTTGCATGCGCTTTAACGAGAATATCACAATAAAGCAGTTTCGCACTTGTAACGGCACAAGACGCAGTATCTGGCTAGTTCATGCCTTTTTGTGCGCTTTCCCAATATTTCACCTATCCCAGTTTCGTACTCGCAATAAAACAACACTATCTCGTTAGATGACATCGTTTTTGGTGGTTTCACGACGCTACCTAGCTCAAACTAACCTAACCTTCGCACTTCTATTGTTAGAAAACGTTTTATTCGCTACTTTACAATGTTTTCTACAAGATTACGACGGTTTCATGCGCTTTCACATTAGATATCGCAGTTCCCGACTTGTAATGGTGAAAAACACAGCATCTCACTAAGTGACATTGTTTAATGCGGTTTTAGCGCGGTTCATATCTTAACCTAACCTAACCTTACCTAACCCAACCTAACCTAACCTAACCTAACCAAACCTTACCTAACATACCCTAACCTAACCTAACATAACCTAACCAAACCTAACCTAACCTAACCTAACGTAACCTAACCTAACCTAACCTAACCTAACGACGGTTGCAAGCGCTTTCACATTAGATACCGCAGTTCCCGACTTGTAATGGTGAAAAACACTGCATCTCACTGAGTGACATTGTTTAATGCGGTTTTACGACGGTTCATATCTTAACCTAATCTAACATTCGCACTTGTATCCAAAGACGCTCAATTACACTGTTTCGTTCACAATTACGATATTTGCTTGACCTCACAGTTTCTCACCAACTTATTACAGTACAGAACGCTGCATCTCGCTAAATGACATCGTTCTTTAAGGTTTCACGATACTTGCATGCGCTTTAACGAGAATATCACAATAAAGCAGTTTCGCACTTGTAACGACACAAGACGCAGTATCTGGCTAGTTTATGCCATTTTGTGTGCTATCACAATATTTCACCTATCGCAGTTTCGTACTCGCAATAAAACAACACTATCTCGTTAGATGACATCGTTTTTGGTGGTTTCACGACGCTACGTAGCTCAAACTAACCTAACCTTCGCACTTCTATCGTTAGAAAACGTTTTATTCGCTACTTTACAATGTTTTCTACAAGATTACGACGGTTTCATGCGCTTTCACATTAGATATCGCAGTTCCCGACTTGTAAAGGTGAAAAACACTGCATCTCACTAAGTGACATTGTTTAATGCGGTTTTACGACGGTTCATACCTTAACCTAACGTAACCTTACCTAACCTAACCCAACCTAACCTAACATAACCTAACCTAACCTAACCTAACCTAACCAAACCTAACCTAACGTAACCTAACCTAACCTAACCTAACCTAACCTAACGACGTTTGCAAGCGCTTTCACATTAGATATCGCAGTTCCCGACTTGTAATGGTGAAAAACACTGCATCTCACTAAGTGACATTGTTTAATGCGGTTTTACGACGGTTCATATCTTAACCTAACCTAACATTCGTACTTGTATTGAAAAACGCTCTATTACACTGTTTCGTTCACAATTACGATATTTGCATAACCTCACAGTTTTTCACCAACTTATTGCAGTACAGAACGCTGTATCTCGCTAAATGACATTGTTCTTTAAGGTTTCACGATGCTTGCATGCGCTTTAACGAGAATATCACAATATAGCAGTTTCGCACTTGTAACGGTAGAACACGCAGTATTTGGCTTGTTCATGCCGTTTTGTGTGCTTTCACAACATTTCACCTATCGCAGTTTAATACTCGCAATAAAACAACACTATCTCGTTAGATGACGTCGTTTTTGGTAGTTTCACGACGCTACCTAGCTTAAACTAACCTAACCTAACCTAACCTTCGCACTTCTATCGTTAGAAAACGTTTTACTCGCAACTTTACAATGTTTTCTACAAGATTACGACGGTTTCATGCGCTTTCACATTAGATATTGCAGTTCCCCACTTTTAATGGTGAAAAACACTGCATCTCACTAAGTGACATTGTTTAATGCGGTTTTACGACGGTTGATATATCAACCTAACCTAACATTCGCACTTGTATCCAAAGACGCTCAATTACACTGTTTCGTTCACAATTACGATATTTGCTTGACCTCACAGTTTCTCACCAACTTATTACAGTACAGAACGCTGTATCTCGCTAAATGACATCGTTCTTTAAGGTTTCACGATACTTGCATGCGCTTTAACGAGAATATCACAATAAAGCAGTTTCGCACTTGTAACGACACAAGACGCAGTATCTGGCTAGTTTATGCCATTTTGTGTGCTTTCACAATATTTCACCTATCGCACTTTCGTACTCGCAATAAAACAACACTATCTCGTGAGATGACATCGTTTTTGGTGGTTTCACGACGCTACGTAGCTCAAACTAACCTAACTTTCGCACTTCTATCGTTAGAAAACGTTTTATTCGCTACTTTACAATGTTTTTACAAGATTACGACGGTTTCATGCGCTTTCACATTAGATATCGCAGTTCCCGAGTTGTAATGGTGAAAAACACAGCATCTCACTAAGTGACATTGTTTAATGCGGTTTTAGCGCGGTTCATATCTTAACCTAACCTAACCTAACCTAATTTAACCTAACCTAACCTTACCTAACCCAACCTAACCTAATCTAACCTAACCAAACCTTACCTAACATAACCTAACCTAACCTAACCTAACCTAACCTAACCAAACCTAACCTAACCTAACCTAACGTAACCTAACCTAACCTAACCTAACCTAACCTAACCTAACGACGTTTGCAAGCGCTTTCACATTAGATATCGCAGTTCCCGACTTGTAATGGTGAAAAACACTGCATCTCACTAAGTGACATTGTTTAATGCGGTTTTACGACGGTTGATATCTCAACCTAACCTAACATTCGCACTTGTATCTAAATACGCTCAATTACACTGTTTCGTTCACAATTACGATATTTGCTTGACCTCACAGTTTCTCACCAACTTATTACAGTACAGAACGCTGTATCTCGCTAAATGACATCGTTCTTTAAGGTTTCACGATACTTGCATGCGCTTTAACGAGAATATCACAATAAAGCAGTTTCGCACTTGTAACGGCACAAGACGCAGTATCTGGCTAGTTCATGCCTTTTTGTGCGCTTTCCCAATATTTCACCTATCCCAGTTTCGTACTCGCAATAAAACAACACTATCTCGTTAGATGACATCGTTTTTGGTGGTTTCACGACGCTACCTAGCTCAAACTAACCTAACCTTCGCACTTCTATTGTTAGAAAACGTTTTATTCGCTACTTTACAATGTTTTCTACAAGATTACGACGGTTTCATGCGCTTTCACATTAGATATCGCAGTTCCCGACTTGTAATGGTGAAAAACACAGCATCTCACTAAGTGACATTGTTTAATGCGGTTTTAGCGCGGTTCATATCTTAACCTAACCTAACCTTACCTAACCCAACCTAACCTAACCTAACCTAACCAAACCTTACCTAACATACCCTAACCTAACCTAACATAACCTAACCAAACCTAACCTAACCTAACCTAACGTAACCTAACCTAACCTAACCTAACCTAA
The DNA here is from genome assembly GCF_043290135.1 of Rhipicephalus microplus. Taxonomy (NCBI): domain Eukaryota; kingdom Metazoa; phylum Arthropoda; class Arachnida; order Ixodida; family Ixodidae; genus Rhipicephalus; species Rhipicephalus microplus. Next base: position 707,208 of record NW_027464682.1, read on the forward strand.
CGACGGTTGCAAGCGCTTTCACATTAGATACCGCAGTTCCCGACTTGTAATGGTGAAAAACACTGCATCTCACTGAGTGACATTGTTTAATGCGGTTTTACGACGGTTCATATCTTAACCTAATCTAACATTCGCACTTGTATCCAAAGACGCTCAATTACACTGTTTCGTTCACAATTACGATATTTGCTTGACCTCACAGTTTCTCACCAACTTATTACAGTACAGAACGCTGCATCTCGCTAAATGACATCGTTCTTTAAGGTTTCACGATACTTGCATGCGCTTTAACGAGAATATCACAATAAAGCAGTTTCGCACTTGTAACGACACAAGACGCAGTATCTGGCTAGTTTATGCCATTTTGTGTGCTCTCACAATATTTCACCTATCGCAGTTTCGTACTCGCAATAAAACAACACTATCTCGTTAGATGACATCGTTTTTGGTGGTTTCACGACGCTACGTAGCTCAAACTAACCTAACCTTCGCACTTCTATCGTTAGAAAACGTTTTATTCGGTACTTTACAATGTTTTCTACAAGATTACGACGGTTTCATGCGCTTTCACATTAGATATCGCAGTTCCCGACTTGTAAAGGTGAAAAACACTGCATCTCACTAAGTGACATTGTTTAATGCGGTTTTACGACGGTTCATACCTTAACCTAACGTAACCTTACCTAACCTAACCCAACCTAACCTAACATAACCTAACCTAACCTAACCTAACCTAACCAAACCTAACCTAACGTAACCTAACCTAACCTAACCTAACCTAACCTAACGACGTTTGCAAGCGCTTTCACATTAGATATCGCAGTTCCCGACTTGTAATGGTGAAAAACACTGCATCTCACTAAGTGACATTGTTTAATGCGGTTTTACGACGGTTCATATCTTAACCTAACCTAACATTCGTACTTGTATTGAAAAACGCTCTATTACACTGTTTCGTTCACAATTACGATATTTGCATAACCTCACAGTTTTTCACCAACTTATTGCAGTACAGAACGCTGTATCTCGCTAAATGACATCGTTCTTTAAGGTTTCACGATGCTTGCATGCGCTTTAACGAGAATATCACATTATAGCAGTTTCGCACTTGTAACGGTACAACACGCAGTATCTGGCTTGTTCAAGCCGTTTTGTGTACTTTCACAACATTTCACCTATTGCAGTTTCGTACATGCAATAAAACAACACTATCTCGTTAGATGACGTCCTTTTTGGTGGTCTCACGACGCTACATAGCTTAAACTAACATAACTCAAGCTAACCTTCGCACTTCTATCGTTAGAAAACGTTTTACTCGCAACTTTACAATGTTTTCTACAAGATTACGACGGTTTCATGCGCTTTCACATTAGATATCGTAGTTCCCGACTTGTAATGGTGAAAAACACTGCATCTCACTAATTGACATTGTTTAATGCGGTTTTACGACGGTTCATATCTTAACCTAACCTAACATTCGCACTTGTATCTAAAAACACTTTATTACACTGTTTTGTTCACAATTACGATATTTGCATAACCTCACAGTTTTTCACCAACTTATTGCAGTACAGAACGTTGTATCTCGCTAAATGACATATTTCTTTAAGGTTTCACGATACTTGCATGCGCTTTACCGAGAATGTCAAAACATAGCAGTTTCGCACTTGTAACGGTACAACACGCAGTATTTGGCTTGTTCATGCCGTTTTGTGTGCTTTCACAACATTTTACCTATCGCAGTTTCGTACTCGCAATAAAACAACACTATCTCGTTAGATGACGTCGTTTTTGGTAGTTTCACGACGCTACCTAGCTTAAACTAACCTAACCTAACCTAACCTTCGCACTTCTATCGTTAGAACACGTTTTACTCGCAACTTTACAATGTTTTCTACAAGATTACGACGGTTTCATGCGCTTTCACATTAGATATCGTAGTTCCCGACTTGTAATGTTGAAAAACACTACATCTCACTAAGTGACATTGTTTAATGCGGTTTTACGACGGTTGATAAGTCAACCTAACCTAACATTCGCACTTGTATCTAAAGACGCTCAATTACACTGTTTCGTTCACAATTACGATATTTGCTTGACCTCACAGTTTCTCACCAACTTATTACAGTACAGAACGCTGTATCTCGCTAAATGACATCGTTCTTTAAGGTTTCACGATACTTGCATGCGCTTTACCGAGAATGTCAAAACATAGCAGTTTCGCACTTGTAACGACACAAGACGCAGTATCTGGCTAGTTTATGCCATTTTGTGTGCTCTCACAATATTTCACCTATCGCAGTTTCGTACTCGCAATAAAACAACACTATCTCGTTAGATGACATCGTTTTTGGTGGTTTCACGACGCTACGTAGCTCAAACTAACCTAACCTTCGCACTTCTATCGTTAGAAAACGTTTTACTCGCTACTTTACATTGCTTTCTGCAACATTACGACGGTTTCAAGCGCTTTCACATTAGATATCGCAGTTCCCAACTTGTAAAGGTGAAAAACACTGCATCTCACTAAGTGACATTGTTTATTGCGGTTTTACGACGGTTCATACCTTAACCTAACGTAAGCTAACCTAACCTAACCCAACCTAGCCTAACATAACCTAACCTAACCTAACCTAACCTAACCTAACCAAACCTAACCTAACGTAACCTAACCTAACCTAACCTAACCTAACCTAACCTAACGACGTTTGCAAGCGCTTTCACATTAGATATCGCAGTTCCCGACTTGTAATGGTGAAAAACACTGCATCTCACTAAGTGACATTGTTTAGTGCGGTTTTACGACGGTTCATATCTTAACCTAACCTAACATTCGTACTTGTATTGAAAAACGCTCTATTACACTGTTTCGTTCACAATTACGATATTTGCATAACCTCACAGTTTTTCACCAACTTATTGCAGTACAGAACGCTGTATCTCGCTAAATGACATCGTTCTTTAAGGTTTCACGATGCTTGCATGCGCTTTAACGAGAATATCACATTATAGCAGTTTCGCACTTGTAACGGTACAACACGCAGTATCTGGCTTGTTCAAGCCGTTTTGTGTACTTTCACAACATTTCACCTATTGCAGTTTCGTACATGCAATAAAACAACACTATCTCGTTAGATGACGTCCTTTTTGGTGGTCTCACGACGCTACATAGCTTAAACTAACATAACTCAAGCTAACCTTCGCACTTCTATCGTTAGAAAACGTTTTACTCGCAACTTTACAATGTTTTCTACAAGATTACGACGGTTTCATGCGCTTTCACATTAGATATCGTAGTTCCCGACTTGTAATGTTGAAAAACACTACATCTCACTAAGTGACATTGTTTAATGCGGTTTTACGACGGTTGATATCTCAACCTAACCTAACATTCGCACTTGTATCTAAATACGCTCAATTACACTGTTTCGTTCACAGTTACGATATTTGCTTGACCTCACAGTTTCTCACCAACTTATTACAGTACAGAACGCTGTATCTCGCTAAATGACATCGTTCTTTAAGGTTTCACGATACTTGCATGCGCTTTAACGAGAATATCACAATAAAGCAGTTTCGCACTTGTAACGGCACAAGACGCAGTATCTGGCTAGTTCATGCCATTTTGTGTGCTTTCCCAATATTTCACCTATCGCAGTTTCGTACTCGCAATAAAACAACACTATCTCGTTTGATGACATCGTTTTTGGTGGCTTCACGACGCTACCTAGCTCAAACTAACCGAACCTTCGCACTTCTATCGTTAGAAAACGTTTTATTCGCTACTTTACAATGTTTTCTACAAGATTACGACGGTTTCATGCGCTTTCACATTAGATATCGCAGTTCCCGACTTTTAATGGTGAAAAACACAGCATCTCACTAAGTGACATTGTTTAATGCGGTTTTAGCGCGGTTCATATCTTAACCTAACCTAACCTTACCTAACCCAACCTAACCTAACCTAACCTAACCAAACCTTACCTAACATCCCTAACCTAACCTAACCTAACCTAACCAAACCTAACCTAACCTAACCTAACGTAACCTAACCTAACCTAGCCTAACCTAACCTAACGACGTTTGCAAGCGCTTTCACATTAGATATCGCAGTTCCCGACTTGTAATGGTGAAAAACACTGCATCTCACTAAGTGACATTGTTTAATGCGGTTTTACGACGGTTCATATCTTAACCTAACCTAACATTCGCACTTGTATTGAAAAACGCTCTATTACACTGTTTTGTTCAAAATTACGATATTTGCATAACCTCACAGTTTTTCACCAACTTATTGCAGTACAGAACGCTGTATCTCGCTAAATTACATCGTTCTTTAAGGTTTCACGATGCTTGCATGCGCTTTAACGAGAATATCACATTAAAGCAGTTTCGCACTTGTAACGGTACAACACGCAGTATCTGGCTTGTTCATGCCGTTTTGTGTACTTTCACAACATTTCACCTATTGCATTTTCGTACATGCAATAAAACAACACTATCTCGTTAGATGACGTCCTTTTTGGTGGTCTCACGACGCTACATAGCTTAAACTAACATAACTCAAGCTAACCTTCGCACTTCTATCGTTAGAAAACGTTTTACTCGCAACTTTACAATGTTTTCTACAAGATTACGACGGTTTCATGCGCTTTCACATTAGATATCGTAGTTCCCGACTTGTTATGTTGAAAAACACTACATCTCACTAAGTGACATTGTTTAATGCGGTTTTACGACGGTTGATATCTCAACCTAACCTAACATTCGCACTTGTATCTAAATACGCTCAATTACACTGTTTCGTTCACAATTACGATATTTGCTTGACCTCACAGTTTCTCACCATTTATTACAGTACAGAACGCTGTATCTCGCTAAATGACATCGTTCTTTAAGGTTTCACGATACTTGGATGCGCTTTAACGAGAATATCACAATAAAGCAGTTTCGCACTTGTAACGGCACAAGACGCAGTATCTGGCTAGTTCATGCCTTTTTGTGCGCTTTCCCAATATTTCACCTATCCCAGTTTCGTACTCGCAATAAAACAACACTATCTCGTTAGATGACATCGTTTTTGGTGGTTTCACGACGCTACCTAGCTCAAACTAACCTAACCTTCGCACTTCTATTGTTAGAAAACGTTTTATTCGCTACTTTACAATGTTTTCTACAAGATTACGACGGTTTCATGCGCTTTCACATTAGATATCGCAGTTCCCGACTTGTAATGGTGAAAAACACAGCATCTTACTAAGTGACATTGTTTAATGCGGTTTTAGCGCGGTTCATATCTTAACCTAACCTAACCTAACCTAACCCAACCCAACTCAATCCAACCTAACCTAATCTAACCTAACCTAACCTAACCTAACCTAACGTAACCTAACCTATCCTAACCTAACCTAACCTAACCTAACATAACCTAACGACGTTTGCAAGCGCTTTCACATTAGATATCGCAGTTCCCGACTTGTAATGGTGAAAAACACTGCATCTCACTAAGTGACATTGTTTAATGTGGTTTTACGACGGTTCATATCTTAACCTAACCTGACATTCGCTCTTGTATCTAAAAACGCTCTATTACACTGTTATGTTCACAATTACGATATTTGCATAACCTCACAGTTTTTCACCAACTTATTGCAGTACAGAACGCTGTATCTCGCTAAATGACATTGTTCTTTAAGGTTTCACGATGCTTGCATGCGCTTTAACGAGAATATCACAATATAGCAGTTTCGCACTTGTAACGGTAGAACACGCAGTATTTGGCTTGTTCATGCCGTTTTGTGTGCTTTCACGACATCTCACCTATCGCAGTTTAATACTCGCAATAAAACAACACTATCTCGTTAGATGACGTCGTTTTTGGTAGTTTCACGACGCTACCTAGCTTAAACTAACCTAACCTAACCTAACCTTCGCACTTCTATCGTTAGAAAACGTTTTACTCGCAACTTTACAATGTTTTCTACAAGATTACGACGGTTTCATGCGCTTTCACATTAGATATCGTAGTTGCCGACTTGTAATGTTGAAATACACTACATCTCACTAAGTGACATTGTTTAATGCGGTTTTACGACGGTTGATATGTCAACCTAACCTAACATTCGCACTTGTATCTAAAGACGCTCAATTACACTATTTCGTTCACAATTACGATATTTGCATAACCTCACCGTTTTTCACCAACTTATTGCAGTACAGAACGCTGTATCTCGCTAAATGACATCGTTCTTTAAGGTTTCACGATACTTGCATGCCCTTTACCGAGAATGTCACAACATAGCAGTTTCGCACTTGTAACGGTACAACACGCAGTATTTGGCTTGTTCATGCCGTTTTGTGTGCTTTCACAACATTTTACCTATCGCAGTTTCGTACTCGCAATAAAACAACACTATCTCGTTAGATGACGTCGTTTTTGGTGGTTTCACGACGCTACCTAGCTTAAACTAACATAACTCAACCTAACATAACCTTCGCACTTCTATCGTTAGAAAACGTTTTACTCGCTACTTTACATTGCTTTCTACAACATTACGACGGTTTCAAGCGCTTTCACATTAGATATCGCAGTTCCCAACTTGTAAAGTTGAAAAACACTGCATCTCACTAAGTGACATTGTTTAATGCGGTTTTACGACGGTACATACCTTAACCAAACGTAACCTAACCTAACCTAACCCAACCTAACCTAACCTAACCTAACCTAACGTAACCTAACCTACCCTAACCTAACCTCACCTAACGACGTTTGCAAGCGCTTTCACATTAGATATCGCAGTTCCCGACTTGTAATGGTGAAAAACACTGCATCTCACTAAGTGACATTGTTTAATGCGGTTTTACGACGGTTCATATCTTAACCTAACCTAACATTCGTACTTGTATTGAAAAACGCTCTATTACACTGTTTCGTTCACAATTACGATATTTGCATAACCTCACAGTTTTTCACCAACTTATAGCAGTACAGAACGCTGTATCTCGCTAAATGACATTGTTCTTTAAGGTTTCACGATGCTTGCATGCGCTTTAACGAGAATATCACAATATAGCAGTTTCGCACTTGTAACGGTAGAACACGCAGTATTTGGCTTGTTCATGCCGTTTTGTGTACTTTCACAACATTTCACCTATCGCAGTTTAATACTCGCAATAAAACAACACTATCTCGTTAGATGACGTCGTTTTTGGTAGTTTCACGACGCTACCTAGCTTAAACTAACCTAACCTAACCTAACCTTCGCACTTCTATCGTTAGAAAACGTTTTACTCGCAACTTTACAATGTTTTCTACAAGATTACGACGGTTTCATGCGCTTTCACATTAGATATTGCAGTTCCCCACTTTTAATGGTGAAAAACACTGCATCTCACTAAGTGACATTGTTTAATGCGGTTTTACGACGGTTGATATGTCAACCTAACCTAACATTCGCACTTGTATCCAAAGACGCTCAATTACACTGTTTCGTTCACAATTACGATATTTGCTTGACCTCACAGTTTCTCACCAACTTATTACAGTACAGAACGCTGTATCTCGCTAAATGACATCGTTCTTTAAGGTTTCACGATACTTGCATGCGCTTTAACGAGAATATCACAATAAAGCAGTTTCGCACTTGTAACGACACAAGACGCAGTATCTGGCTAGTTCATGCCATTTTGTGTGCTTTCACAATATTTCACCTATCGCAGTTTCGTACTCGCAATAAAACAACACTATCTCGTGAGATGACATCGTTTTTGGTGGTTTCACGACGCTACGTAGCTCAAACTAACCTAACCTTCGCACTTCTATCGTTAGAAAACGTTTTATTCGCTACTTTACAATGTTTTCTACAAGATTACGACGGTTTCATGCGCTTTCACATTAGATATCGCAGTTCCCGACTTGTAATGGTGAAAAACACAGCATCTCACTAAGTGACATTGTTTAATGCGGTTTTAGCGCGGTTCATATCTTAACCTAACCTAACCTAACCTAACCTAATTTAACCTAACCTAACCTTACCTAACCCAACCTAACCTAATCTAACCTAACCAAACCTTACCTAACATAACCTAACCTAACCTAACCTAACCTAACCAAACCTAACCTAACCTAACCTAACGTAACCTAACCTAACCTAACCTAACCTAACCTAACCTAACCTAACCTAACGACGTTTGCAAGCGCTTTCACATTAGATATCGCAGTTCCCGACTTGTAATGGTGAAAAACCCTGCATCTCACTAAGTGACATTGTTTAATGCGGTTTTACGACGGTTGATATCTCAACCTAACCTAACATTCGCACTTGTATCTAAATACGCTCAATTACACTGTTTCGTTCACAATTACGATATTTGCTTGACCTCACAGTTTCTCACCAACTTATTACAGTACAGAACGCTGTATCTCGCTTAATGACATCGTTCTTTAAGGTTTCACGATACTTGCATGCGCTTTAACGAGAATATCACAATAAAGCAGTTTCGCACTTGTAACGGCACAAGACGCAGTATCTGGCTAGTTCATGCCTTTTTGTGCGCTTTCCCAATATTTCACCTATCCCAGTTTCGTACTCGCAATAAAACAACACTATCTCGTTAGATGACATCGTTTTTGGTGGTTTCACGACGCTACCTAGCTCAAACTAACCTAACCTTCGCACTTCTATTGTTAGAAAACGTTTTATTCGCTACTTTACAATGTTTTCTACAAGATTACGACGGTTTCATGCGCTCTCACATTAGATATCGCAGTTCCCGACTTGTAATGGTGAAAAACACAGCATCTTACTAAGTGACATTGTTTAATGCGGTTTTAGCGCGGTTCATATCTTAACCTAACCTAACCTAACCCAACCTAACCCAACTCAACCCAACCTAACCTAATCTAACCTAACCTAACATAACCTAACCTAACCTAACCTAACGTAACCTAACCTAACCTAACCTAACCTAACCTAACATAACCTAACGACGTTTGCAAGCGCTTTCACATTAAATATCGCAGTTCCCGACTTGTAATGGTGAAAAACACTGCATCTCACTAAGTGACATTGTTTAATGTGGTTTTACGACGGTTCATATCTTAACCTAACCTGACATTCGCACTTGTATCTAAAAACGCTCTATTACACTGTTATGTTCACAATTACGACATTTGCATAACCACACAGTTTTTCACCAACTTATTGCAGTACAGAACGCTGTATCTCGCTAAATGACATTGTTCTTTAAGGTTTCACGATGCTTGCATGCGCTTTAACGAGAATATCACAATAAAGCAGTTTCGCACTTGTAACGACACAAGACGCAGTATCTGGCTAGTTTATGCCATTTTGTGTGCTTTCACAATATTTCACCTATCGCAGTTTCGTACTCGCAATAAAACAACACTATCTCGTTAGATGACATCGTTTTTGGTGGTTTCACGACGCTACCTAGCTCAAACTAACCGAACCTTCGCACTTCTATCGTTAGAAAACGTTTTATTCGCTACTTTACAATGTTTTCTACAAGATTACGACGGTTTCATGCGCTTTCACATTAGATATCGCAGTTCCCGACTTGTAATGGTGAAAAACACAGCATCTCACTAAGTGACATTGTTTAATGCGGTTTTAGCGCGGTTCATATCTTAACCTAACCTAACCTTACCTAACCCAACCTAACCTAACCTAACCTAACCAAACCTTACCTAACATACCCTAACCTAACCTAACCTAACCTAACCAAACCTAACCTAACCTAACCTAACGTAACCTAACCTAACCTAACCTAACCTAACCTAACGACGGTTGCAAGCGCTTTCACATTAGATACCGCAGTTCCCGACTTGTAATGGTGAAAAACACTGCATCTCACTGAGTGACATTGTTTAATGCGGTTTTACGACGGTTGATATGTCAACCTAACCTAACATTCGCACTTGTATCTTAAGACGCTCAATTACACTGTTTCGTTCCCAATTACGATATTTGCTTGACCTCACAGTTTCTCACGAACTTATTACAGTACAGAACGCTGTATCTCGCTAAATGACATCGTTCTTTAAGGTTTCACGATACTTGCGTGCGCTTTACCGAGAATGTCACAACATAGCAGTTTCGCACTTGTAACGGTACAACACGCAGTATTTGGCTTGTTCATGCCGTTTTGTGTGCTTTCACAACATTTCACCTATCGCAGTTTAATACTCGCAATAAAACAACACTATCTCGTTAGATGACGTCGTTTTTGGTAGTTTCACGACGCTACCTAGCTTAAACTAACCTAACCTAACCTAACCTTCGCACTTCTATCGTTAGAAAACGTTTTACTCGCAACTTTACAATGTTTTCTACAAGATTACGACGGTTTCATGCGCTTTCACATTAGATATCGCAGTTCCCGACTTGTAATGTTGAAAAACACTACATCTCACTAAGTGACATTGTTTAATGCGGTTTTACGACGGTTGATATGTCAACCTAACCTAAATTTGGCACTTGTATCTAAAGACGCTCAATTACACTGTTTCGTTCACAATTACGATATTTGCTTGACCTCACAGTTTCTCACCAACTTATTACAGTACAGAACGCTGTATCTCGCTAAATGACATCGTTCTTTAAGGTTTCACGATACTTGCATGCGCTTTAACGAGAATATCACAATAAAGCAGTTTCGCACTTGTAACGGCACAAGACGCAGTATCTGGCTAGTTCATGCCATTTTGTGTGCTTTCCCAATATTAAACCTATCGCAGTTTCGTACTCGCAATAAAACAACACTATCTCGTTAGATGACATCGTTTTTGGTGGTTTCACGACGCTACCTAGCTCAAACTAACCGAACCTTCGCACTTCTACGTTAGAAAACGTTTTATTCGCTACTTTACACTGTTTTCTACAACATTACGACGGTTTCATGCGCTTTCACATTAGATATCGCAGTTCCCGACTTGTAATGGTGAAAAACACAGCATCTCACTAAGTGACATTGTTTAATGCGGTTTTAGCGCGGTTCATATCTTAACCTAACCTAACCTTACCTAACCCAACCTAACCTAACCTAACCTAACCAAACCTTACCTAACATACCCTAACCTAACCTAACCTCCCCTAACCAAACCTAACCTAACCTAACCTAACCTAACCTAACCTAACCTAACGACGGTTGCAAGCGCTTTCACATTAGATACCGCAGTTCCCGACTTGTAATGGTGAAAAACACTGCATCTCACTGAGTGACATTGTTTAATGCGGTTTTACGACGGTTCATATCTGAACCTAACCTAACATTCGCACTTGTATCCAAAGACGCTCAATTACACTGTTTCGTTCACAATTACGATATTTGCTTGACCTCACAGTTTCTCACCAACCTATTACAGTACAGAACGCTGTATCTCGCTAAATGACATCGTTCTTTAAGGTTTCACGATACTTGCATGCGCTTTAACGAGAATATCAAAATAAAGCAGTTTCGCACTTGTAAAGACACAAGACGCAGTATCTGGCTAGTTTATGCCATTTTGTGTGCTTTCACAATATTTCACCTATCGCAGTTTCGTACTCGCAATAAAACAACACTATCTCGTTAGATGACATCGTTTTTGGTGGTTTCACGATGCTACGTAGCTCAAACTAACCTAACCTTCGCACTTCTATCGTTAGAAAACGTTTTATTCGCTACTTTACAATGTTTTCTACAAGATTACGACGGTTTCATGCGCTTTCACATTAGATATCGCAGTTCCCGACTTGTAATGGTGAAAAACACAGCATCTCACTAAGTGACATTGTTTAATGCGGTTTTAGCGCGGTTCATATCTTAACCTAACCTAACCTAACCTAACCTAATTTAACCTAACCTAACCTCACCTAACCCAACCTAACCTAACCTAACCAAACCTTACCTAACATAACCTAACCTAACCTAACCTAACCTAACCTAACGACGTTTGCAAGAGCTTTCACATTAGATATCGCAGTTCCCGACTTGTAATGGTGAAAAACACAGCATCTCACTAAGTGACATTGGTTATTGCGGTTTTAGCGCGGTTCATAACCTAACCTAACCTAACCTAACCCAACCTAACCTAACCTAACCTAACGACGTTTGCAAGCGCTTTCACATTAGATATCGCAGTTCCCGACTTGTAATGGTGAAAAACACTGCATCTCACTAAGTGACATTGTTTAATGCGGTTTTAGCGCGGTTCATATCTTAACCTAACCTAACCTAACCTAACCTAACCCAACCTAACCTAACCTAACGTAACCTAACGACGTTTGCAAGCGCTTTCACATTAGATATCGCAGTTCCCGACTTTTAATGGTGAAAAACACTGCATCTCACTAATTGACATTGTTTAATGCGGTTTTACGACGGTTCATGTCTTAACTTAACCTAACATTCGCACTTGTATCTAAAGACGCTCAATTACACTGTTTCGTTCACAATTACGATATTTGCTTGACCTCACAGTTTCTCACCAACTTATTACAGTACAGAACGCTGTATCTCGCTAAATGACATCGTTCTTTAAGGTTTCACGATACTTGCATGCGCTTTAACGAGAATATCACAATAAAGCAGTTTCGCACTTGTAACGGCACAAGACGCATTATCTGGCTAGTTCATGCCATTTTGTGTGCTTTCCCAATATTTCACCTATCGCAGTTTCGTACTCGCAATAAAACAACACTATCTCGTTAGATGACATCGTTTTTGGTGGTTTCACGACGCTACCTAGCTCAAACTAACCGAACCTTCGCACTTCTATCGTTAGAAAACGTTTTATTCGCTACTTTACAATGTTTTCTACAAGATTACGACGGTTTCATGCGCTTTCACATTAGATCTCGCAGTTCCCGACTTGTAATGGTGAAAAACACAGCATCTCACTAAGTGACATTGTTTAATGCGGTTTTAGCGCGGTTCATATCTTAACCTATCCTAACCTTACCTAACCCAACCTAACCTAACCTAACCTAACCAAACCTTACCTAACATACCCTAACCTAACCTAACCTAACCTAACCTAACCAAACCTAACCTAACCTAACCTAACCTAACGTAACCTAACCTAACCTAACCTAACCTAACCTGACGACGGTTGCAAGCGCTTTCACATTAGATATCGCAGTTCCCGACTTGTAATGGTGAAAAACACTGCATCTCACTGAGTGACATTTTTTATGCGTTTTTACGACGGTTCATATCTTAACCTAACCTAACATTCGCACTTGTATCCAAAGACGCTCAATTACACTGTTTCGTTCACAATTACGATATTTGCTTGACCTCACAGTTTCTCACCAACTTATTACAGTACAGAACGCTGTATCTCGCTAAATGACATCGTTCTTTAAGGTTTCACGATTCTTGCATGCGCTTTAACGAGAATATCACATTAAAGCAGTTTCGCACTTGTAACGGTACAACACGCAGTATCTGGCTTGTTCATGCCGTTTTGTGTACTTTCACAACATTTCACCTATTGCAGTTTCGTACATGCAGTAAAACAACACTATCTCGTTAGATGACGTCCTTTTTGGTGGTCTCACGACGCTACATAGCTTAAACTAACATAACTCAAGCTAACCTTCGCACTTCTATCGTTAGAAAACGTTTTACTCGCAACTTTACAATGTTTTCTACAAGATTACGACGGTTTCATGCGCTTTCACTTTAGATATCGTAGTTCCCGACTTGTTATGTTGAAAAACACTACATCTCACCAAGTGACATTGTTTAATGCGGTTTTACGACGGTTGATATCTCAACCTAACCTAACATTCGCACTTGTATCTAAATACGCTCAATTACACTGTTTCGTTCACAATTACGATATTTGCTTGACCTCACAGTTTCTCACCAACTTATTACAGTACAGAACGCTGTATCTCGCTAAATGACATCGTTCTTTAAGGTTTCACGATACTTGGATGCGCTTTAACGAGAATATCACAATAAAGCAGTTTCGCACTTGTAACGGCACAAGACGCAGTATGTGGCTAGTTCATGCCTTTTTGTGCGCTTTCCCAATATTTCACCTATCCCAGTTTCGTACTCGCAATAAAACAACACTATCTCGTTAGATGACATCGTTTTTGGTGGTTTCACGACGCTACCTAGCTCAAACTAACCTAACCTTCGCACTTCTATTGTTAGAAAACGTTTTATTCGCTACTTTACAAAGTTTTCTACAAGATTACGACGGTTTCATGCGGTTTCACATTAGATATCGCAGTTCCCGACTTGTAATGGTGAAAAACACAGCATCTTACTAAGTGACATTGTTTAATGCGGTTTTAGCGCGGTTCATATCTTAACCTAACCTAACCTAACCTAACCCAACCCAACTCAACCCAACCTAACCTAATCTAACCTAACCTAACCTAACCTAACGTAACCTAACCTATCCTAACCTAACCTAACCTAACCTAACATAACCTAACGACGTTTGCAAGCGCTTTCACATTAGATATCGCAGTTCCCGACTTGTAATGGTGAAAAACACTGCATCTCACTAAGTGACATTGTTTAATGTGGTTTTACGACGGTTCATATCTTAACCTAACCTGACATTCGCTCTTGTATCTAAAAACGCTCTATTACACTGTTATGTTCACAATTACGATATTTGCATAACCTCACAGTTTTTCACCAACTTATTGCAGTACAGAACGCTGTATCTCGCTAAATGACATTGTTCTTTAAGGTTTCACGATGCTTGCATGCGCTTTAACGAGAATATCACAATATAGCAGTTTCGCACTTGTAACGGTAGAACACGCAGTATTTGGCTTGTTCATGCCGTTTTGTGTGCTTTCACGACATCTCACCTATCGCAGTTTAATACTCGCAATAAAACAACACTATCTCGTTAGATGACGTCGTTTTTGGTAGTTTCACGACGCTACCTAGCTTAAACTAACCTAACCTAACCTAACCTTCGCACTTCTATCGTTAGAAAACGTTTTACTCGCAACTTTACAATGTTTTCTACAAGATTACGACGGTTTCATGCGCTTTCACATTAGATATCGTAGTTGCCGACTTGTAATGTTGAAAAACACTACATCTCACTAAGTGACATTGTTTAATGCGGTTTTACGACGGTTGATATGTCAACCCAACCTAACATTCGCACTTGTATCTAAAGACGCTCAATTACACTATTTCGTTCACAGTTACGATATTTGCATAACCTCACAGTTTTTCACCAACTTATTGCAGTACAGAACGCTGTATCTCGCTAAATGACATCGTTCTTTAAGGTTTCACGATACTTGCATGCGCTTTACCGAGAATGTCACAACATAGCAGTTTCGCACTTGTAACGGTACAACACGCAGTATTTGGCTTGTTCATGCCGTTTTGTGTGCTTTCACATTTTACCTATCGCAGTTTCGTACTCGCAATAAAACAACACTATCTCGTTAGATGACGTCGTTTTTGGTGGTTTCACGACGCTACCTAGCTTAAACTAACATAACTCAACCTAACATAACCTTCGCACTTCTATCGTTAGAAAACGTTTTACTCGCTACTTTACATTGCTTTCTACAACATTACGACGGTTTCAAGCGCTTTCACATTAGATATCGCAGTTCCCAACTTGTAAAGTTGAAAAACACTGCATCTCACTAAGTGACATTGTTTAATGCGGTTTTACGACGGTTCATACCTTAACCTAACGTAACCTAACCTAACCTAACCCAACCTAACCTAACATACCCTAACCTAACCTAACCTAACCTAACGTAACCTAACCTACCCTAACCTAACCTCACCTAACGACGTTTGCAAGCGCTTTCACATTAGATATCGCAGTTCCCGACTTGTAATGGTGAAAAACACTGCATCTCACTAAGTGACATTGTTTAATGCGGTTTTACGACGGTTCATATCTTAACCTAACCTAACATTCGTACTTGTATTGAAAAACGCTCTATTACACTGTTTCGTTCACAATTACGATATTTGCATAACCTCACAGTTTTTCACCAACTTATAGCAGTACAGAACGCTGTATCTCGCTAAATGACATTGTTCTTTGAGGTTTCACGATGCTTGCATGCGCTTTAACGAGAATATCACAATATAGCAGTTTCGCACTTGTAACGGTAGAACACGCAGTATTTGGCTTGTTCATGCCGTTTTGTGTACTTTCACAACATTCCACCTATCGCAGTTTAATACTCGCAATAAAACAACACTATCTCGTTAGATGACGTCGTTTTTTGGTAGTTTCACGACGCTACCTAGCTTAAACTAACCTAACCTAACCTAACCTTCGCACTTCTGTCGTTAGAAAACGTTTTACTCGCAACTTTACAATGTTTTCTACAAGATTACGACGGTTTCATGCGCTTTCACATTAGATATTGCAGTTCCCCACTTTTAATGGTGAAAAACACTGCATCTCACTAAGTGACATTGTTTAATGCGGTTTTACGACGGTTGATATGTCAACCTAACCTAACATTCGCACTTGTATCCAAAGACGCTCAATTACACTGTTTCGATCACAATTACGATATTTGCTTGACCTCACAGTTTCTCACCAACTTATTACAGTACAGAACGCTGTATCTCGCTAAATGACATCGTTCTTTAAGGTTTCACGATACTTGCATGCGCTTTAACGAGAATATCAATATAAAGCAGTTTCGCACTTGTAACGACACAAGACGCAGTATCTGGCTAGTTTATGCCATTTTGTGTGCTTTCACAATATTTCACCTATCGCAGTTTCGTACTCGCAATAAAACAACACTATCTCGTGAGATGACATCGTTTTTGGTGGTTTCACGATGCTACGTAGCTCAAACTAACCTAACCTTCGCACTTCTATCGTTAGAAAACGTTTTATTCGCTACTTTACAATGTTTTCTACAAGATTACGACGGTTTCATGCGCTTTCACATTAGATATCGCAGTTCCCGACTTGTAATGGTGAAAAACACAGCATCTCACTAAGTGACATTGTTTAATGCGGTTTTAGCGCGGTTCATATCTTAACCTAACCTAACCTAACCTAACCTAATTTAACCTAACCTAACCTCACCTAACCCAACCTAACCTAACCTAACCAAACCTTACCTAACATAACCTAACCTAACCTAACCTAACCTAACCTAACGACGTTTGCAAGAGCTTTCACATTAGATATCGCAGTTCCCGACTTGTAATGGTGAAAAACACAGCATCTCACTAAGTGACATTGGTTATTGCGGTTTTAGCGCGGTTCATATCTTAACCTAACCTAACCTAACCTAACCCAACCTAACCTAACCTAACCTAACGACGTTTGCAAGCGCTTTCACATTAGATATCGCAGTTCCCGACTTGTAATGGTGAAAAACACTGCATCTCACTAAGTGACATTGTTTAATGCGGTTTTAGCGCGGTTCATATCTTAACCTAACCTAACCTAACCTAACCTAACCCAACCTAACCTAACCTAACGTAACCTAACGACGTTTGCAAGCGCTTTCACATTAGATATCGCAGTTCCCGACTTTTAATGGTGAAAAACACTGCATCTCACTAATTGACATTGTTTAATGCGGTTTTACGACGGTTCATATCTTAACTTAACCTAACATTCGCACTTGTATCTAAAGACGCTCAATTACACTGTTTCGTTCACAATTACGATATTTGCTTGACCTCACAGTTTCTCACCAACTTATTACAGTACAGAACGCTGTATCTCGCTAAATGACATCGTTCTTTAAGGTTTCACGATACTTGCATGCGCTTTAACGAGAATATCACAATAAAGCAGTTTCGCACTTGTAACGGCACAAGACGCAGTATCTGGCTAGTTCATGCCATTTTGTGTGCTTTCCCAATATTTCACCTATCGCAGTTTCGTACTCGCAATAAAACAACACTATCTCGTTAGATGACATCGTTTTTGGTGGTTTCACGACGCTACCTAGCTCAAACTAACCGAACCTTCGCACTTCTATCGTTAGAAAACGTTTTATTCGCTA
Source organism: Rhipicephalus microplus (assembly GCF_043290135.1). Taxonomy (NCBI): domain Eukaryota; kingdom Metazoa; phylum Arthropoda; class Arachnida; order Ixodida; family Ixodidae; genus Rhipicephalus; species Rhipicephalus microplus. Next base: position 725,216 of record NW_027464682.1, read on the forward strand.
CTTTACAATGTTTTCTACAAGATTACGACGGTTTCATGCGCTTTCACATTAGATCTCGCAGTTCCCGACTTGTAATGGTGAAAAACACAGCATCTCACTAAGTGACATTGTTTAATGCGGTTTTAGCGCGGTTCATATCTTAACCTATCCTAACCTTACCTAACCCAACCTAACCTAACCTAACCTAACCAAACCTTACCTAACATACCCTAACCTAACCTAACCTAACCTAACCTAACCTAACCAAACCTAACCTAACCTAACCTAACCTAACGTAACCTAACCTAACCTAACCTAACCTAACCTGACGACGGTTGCAAGCGCTTTCACATTAGATATCGCAGTTCCCGACTTGTAATGGTGAAAAACACTGCATCTCACTGAGTGACATTTTTTATGCGTTTTTACGACTGTTCATATCTTAACCTAACCTAACATTCGCACTTGTATCCAAAGACGCTCAATTACACTGTTTCGTTCACAATTACGATATTTGCTTGACCTCACAGTTTCTCACCAACTTATTACAGTACAGAACGCTGTATCTCGCTAAATGACATCGTTCTTTAAGGTTTCACGATTCTTGCATGCGCTTTAACGAGAATATCACATTAAAGCAGTTTCGCACTTGTAACGGTACAACACGCAGTATCTGGCTTGTTCATGCCGTTTTGTGTACTTTCACAACATTTCACCTATTGCAGTTTCGTACATGCAGTAAAACAACACTATCTCGTTAGATGACGTCCTTTTTGGTGGTCTCACGACGCTACATAGCTTAAACTAACATAACTCAAGCTAACCTTCGCACTTCTATCGTTAGAAAACGTTTTACTCGCAACTTTACAATGTTTTCTACAAGATTACGACGGTTTCATGCGCTTTCACATTAGATATCGCAGTTCCCGACTTGTAATGGTGAAAAACACAGCATCTTACTAAGTGACATTGTTTAATGCGGTTTTAGCGCGGTTCATATCTTAACCTAACCTAACCTAACCTAACCCAACCCAACTCAACCCAACCTAACCTAATCTAACCTAACCTAACCTAACCTAACGTAACCTAACCTATCCTAACCTAACCTAACCTAACCTAACATAACCTAACGACGTTTGCAAGCGCTTTCACATTAGATATCGCAGTTCCCGACTTGTAATGGTGAAAAACACTGCATCTCACTAAGTGACATTGTTTAATGTGGTTTTACGACGGTTCATATCTTAACCTAACCTGACATTCGCTCTTGTATCTAAAAACGCTCTATTACACTGTTATGTTCACAATTACGATATTTGCATAACCTCACAGTTTTTCACCAACTTATTGCAGTACAGAACGCTGTATCTCGCTAAATGACATTGTTCTTTAAGGTTTCACGATGCTTGCATGCGCTTTAACGAGAATATCACAATATAGCAGTTTCGCACTTGTAACGGTAGAACACGCAGTATTTGGCTTGTTCATGCCGTTTTGTGTGCTTTCACGACATCTCACCTATCGCAGTTTAATACTCGCAATAAAACAACACTATCTCGTTAGATGACGTCGTTTTTGGTAGTTTCACGACGCTACCTAGCTTAAACTAACCTAACCTAACCTAACCTTCGCACTTCTATCGTTAGAAAACGTTTTACTCGCAACTTTACAATGTTTTCTACAAGATTACGACGGTTTCATGCGCTTTCACATTAGATATCGTAGTTGCCGACTTGTAATGTTGAAAAACACTACATCTCACTAAGTGACATTGTTTAATGCGGTTTTACGACGGTTGATATGTCAACCCAACCTAACATTCGCACTTGTATCTAAAGACGCTCAATTACACTATTTCGTTCACAATTACGATATTTGCATAACCTCACAGTTTTTCACCAACTTATTGCAGTACAGAACGCTGTATCTCGCTAAATGACATCGTTCTTTAAGGTTTCACGATACTTGCATGCGCTTTACCGAGAATGTCACAACATAGCAGTTTCGCACTTGTAACGGTACAACACGCAGTATTTGGCTTGTTCATGCCGTTTTGTGTGCTTTCACAACATTTTACCTATCGCAGTTTCGTACTCGCAATAAAACAACACTATCTCGTTAGATGACGTCGTTTTTGGTGGTTTCACGACGCTACCTAGCTTAAACTAACATAACTCAACCTAACATAACCTTCGCACTTCTATCGTTAGAAAACGTTTTACTCGCTACTTTACATTGCTTTCTACAACATTACGACGGTTTCAAGCGCTTTCACATTAGATATCGCAGTTCCCAACTTGTAAAGTTGAAAAACACTGCATCTCACTAAGTGACATTGTTTAATGCGGTTTTACGACGGTTCATACCTTAACCTAACGTAACCTAACCTAACCTAACCCAACCTAACCTAACATACCCTAACCTAACCTAACCTAACGTAACCTAACCTACCCTAACCTAACCTCACCTAACGACGTTTGCAAGCGCTTTCACATTAGATATCGCAGTTCCCGACTTGTAATGGTGAAAAACACTGCATCTCACTAAGTGACATTGTTTAATGCGGTTTTACGACGGTTCATATCTTAACCTAACCTAACATTCGTACTTGTATTGAAAAACGCTCTATTACACTGTTTCGTTCACAATTACGATATTTGCATAACCTCACAGTTTTTCACCAACTTATAGCAGTACAGAACGCCGTATCTCGCTAAATGACATTGTTCTTTGAGGTTTCACGATGCTTGCATGCGCTTTAACGAGAATATCACAATATAGCAGTTTCGCACTTGTAACGGTAGAACACGCAGTATTTGGCTTGTTCATGCCGTTTTGTGTACTTTCACAACATTTCACCTATCGCAGTTTAATACTCGCAATAAAACAACACTATCTCGTTAGATGACGTCGTTTTTTGGTAGTTTCACGACGCTACCTAGCTTAAACTAACCTAACCTAACCTAACCTTCGCACTTCTATCGTTAGAAAACGTTTTACTCGCAACTTTACAATGTTTTCTACAAGATTACGACGGTTTCATGCGCTTTCACATTAGATATTGCAGTTCCCCACTTTTAATGGTGAAAAACACTGCATCTCACTAAGTGACATTGTTTAATGCGGTTTTACGACGGTTGATATGTCAACCTAACCTAACATTCGCACTTGTATCCAAAGACGCTCAATTACACTGTTTCGTTCACAATTACGATATTTGCTTGACCTCACAGTTTCTCACCAACTTATTACAGTACAGAACGCTGTATCTCGCTAAATGACATCGTTCTTTAAGGTTTCACGATACTTGCATGCGCTTTAACGAGAATATCAATATAAAGCAGTTTCGCACTTGTAACGACACAAGACGCAGTATCTGGCTAGTTTATGCCATTTTGTGTGCTTTCACAATATTTCACCTATCGCAGTTTCGTACTCGCAATAAAACAACACTATCTCGTGAGATGACATCGTTTTTGGTGGTTTCACGACGCTACGTAGCTCAAACTAACCTAACCTTCGCACTTCTATCGTTAGAAAACGTTTTATTCGCTACTTTACAATGTTTTCTACAAGATTACGACGGTTTCATGCGCTTTCACATTAGATATCGCAGTTCCCGACTTGTAATGGTGAAAAACACAGCATCTCACTAAGTGACATTGTTTAATGCGGTTTTAGCGCGGTTCATATCTTAACGTAACCTAACCTAACCTAACCTAATTTAACCTAACCTAACCTTACCTAACCCAACCTAACCTAATCTAACCTAACCAAACCTTACCTAACATAACCTAACCAAACCTAACCTAACCTAACCTAACGTAACCTAACCTAACCTAACCTAACCTAACCTAACCTAACCTAACGACGTTTGCAAGCGCTTTCACATTAGATATCGCAGTTCCCGACTTGTAATGGTGAAAAACCCTGCATCTCACTAAGTGACATTGTTCAATGCGGTTTTACGACGGTTGCTATCTCAACCTAACCTAACATTCGCACTTGTATCTAAATACGCTCAATTACACTGTTTCGTTCACAATTACGATATTTGCTTGACCTCACAGTTTCTCACCAACTTATTACAGTACAGAACGCTGTATCTCGCTAAATGACATCGTTCTTTAAGGTTTCACGATACTTGCATGCGCTTTAACGAGAATATCACAATAAAGCAGTTTCGCACTTGTAACGGCACAAGACGCAGTATCTGGCTAGTTCATGCCTTTTTGTGCGCTTTCCCAATATTTCACCTATCCCAGTTTCGTACTCGCAATAAAACAACACTATCTCGTTAGATGACATCGTTTTTGGTGGTTTCACGACGCTACCTAGCTCAAACTAACCTAACCTTCGCACTTCTATTGTTAGAAAACGTTTTATTCGCTACTTTACAATGTTTTCTACAAGATTACGACGGTTTCATGCGCTCTCACATTAGATATCGCAGTTCCCGACTTGTAATGGTGAAAAACACAGCATCTTACTAAGTGACACTGTTTAATGCGGTTTTAGCGCGGTTCATATCTTAACCTAACCTAACCTAACCTAACCCAACCTAACCCAACTCAACCCAACCTAACCTAATCTAACCTAACCTAACCTAACCTAACCTAACCTAACGTAACCTAACCTAACCTAACCTAACCTAACCTAACATAACCTAACGACGTTTGCAAGCGCTTTCACATTAAATATCGCAGTTCCCGACTTGTAATGGTGAAAAACACTGCATCTCACTAAGTGACATTGTTTAATGTGGTTTTACGACGGTTCATATCTTAACCTAACCTGACATTCGCACTTGTATCTAAAAACGCTCTATTACACTGTTATGTTCACAATTACGACATTTGCATAACCTCACAGTTTTTCACCAACTTATTGCAGTACAGAACGCTGTATCTCGCATACTGACATTGTTCTTTAAGGTTTCACGATGCTTGCATGCGCTTTAACGAGAATATCACAATATAGCAGTTTCGCACTTGTAACGGTAGAACACGCAGTATTTGGCTTGTTCATGCCGTTTTGTGTGCTTTCACGACATCTCACCTATCGCAGTTTAATACTCGCAATAAAACAACACTATCTCGTTAGATGACGTCGTTTTTGGTAGTTTCACGACGCTACCTAGCTTAAACTAACCTAACCTAACCTAACCTTCGCACTTCTATCGTTAGAAAACGTTTTACTCGCAACTTTACAATGTTTTCTACAAGATTACGACGGTTTCATGCGCTTTCACATTAGATATCGTAGTTGCCGACTTGTAATGTTGAAAAACACTACATCTCACTAAGTGACATTGTTTAATGCGGTTTTACGACGGTTGATATGTCAACCCAACCTAACATTCGCACTTGTATCTAAAGACGCTCAATTACACTATTTCGTTCACAGTTACGATATTTGCATAACCTCACAGTTTTTCACCAACTTATTGCAGTACAGAACGCTGTATCTCGCTAAATGACATCGTTCTTTAAGGTTTCACGATACTTGCATGCGCTTTACCGAGAATGTCACAACATAGCAGTTTCGCACTTGTAACGGTACAACACGCAGTATTTGGCTTGTTCATGCCGTTTTGTGTGCTTTCACATTTTACCTATCGCAGTTTCGTACTCGCAATAAAACAACACTATCTCGTTAGATGACGTCGTTTTTGGTGGTTTCACGACGCTACCTAGCTTAAACTAACATAACTCAACCTAACATAACCTTCGCACTTCTATCGTTAGAAAACGTTTTACTCGCTACTTTACATTGCTTTCTACAACATTACGACGGTTTCAAGCGCTTTCACATTAGATATCGCAGTTCCCAACTTGTAAAGTTGAAAAACACTGCATCTCACTAAGTGACATTGTTTAATGCGGTTTTACGACGGTTCATACCTTAACCTAACGTAACCTAACCTAACCTAACCCAACCTAACCTAACATACCCTAACCTAACCTAACCTAACCTAACGTAACCTAACCTACCCTAACCTAACCTCACCTAACGACGTTTGCAAGCGCTTTCACATTAGATATCGCAGTTCCCGACTTGTAATGGTGAAAAACACTGCATCTCACTAAGTGACATTGTTTAATGCGGTTTTACGACGGTTCATATCTTAACCTAACCTAACATTCGTACTTGTATTGAAAAACGCTCTATTACACTGTTTCGTTCACAATTACGATATTTGCATAACCTCACAGTTTTTCACCAACTTATAGCAGTACAGAACGCTGTATCTCGCTAAATGACATTGTTCTTTGAGGTTTCACGATGCTTGCATGCGCTTTAACGAGAATATCACAATATAGCAGTTTCGCACTTGTAACGGTAGAACACGCAGTATTTGGCTTGTTCATGCCGTTTTGTGTACTTTCACAACATTCCACCTATCGCAGTTTAATACTCGCAATAAAACAACACTATCTCGTTAGATGACGTCGTTTTTTGGTAGTTTCACGACGCTACCTAGCTTAAACTAACCTAACCTAACCTAACCTTCGCACTTCTGTCGTTAGAAAACGTTTTACTCGCAACTTTACAATGTTTTCTACAAGATTACGACGGTTTCATGCGCTTTCACATTAGATATTGCAGTTCCCCACTTTTAATGGTGAAAAACACTGCATCTCACTAAGTGACATTGTTTAATGCGGTTTTACGACGGTTGATATGTCAACCTAACCTAACATTCGCACTTGTATCCAAAGACGCTCAATTACACTGTTTCGATCACAATTACGATATTTGCTTGACCTCACAGTTTCTCACCAACTTATTACAGTACAGAACGCTGTATCTCGCTAAATGACATCGTTCTTTAAGGTTTCACGATACTTGCATGCGCTTTAACGAGAATATCAATATAAAGCAGTTTCGCACTTGTAACGACACAAGACGCAGTATCTGGCTAGTTTATGCCATTTTGTGTGCTTTCACAATATTTCACCTATCGCAGTTTCGTACTCGCAATAAAACAACACTATCTCGTGAGATGACATCGTTTTTGGTGGTTTCACGATGCTACGTAGCTCAAACTAACCTAACCTTCGCACTTCTATCGTTAGAAAACGTTTTATTCGCTACTTTACAATGTTTTCTACAAGATTACGACGGTTTCATGCGCTTTCACATTAGATATCGCAGTTCCCGACTTGTAATGGTGAAAAACACAGCATCTCACTAAGTGACATTGTTTAATGCGGTTTTAGCGCGGTTCATATCTTAACCTAACCTAACCTAACCTAACCTAATTTAACCTAACCTAACCTCACCTAACCCAACCTAACCTAACCTAACCAAACCTTACCTAACATAACCTAACCTAACCTAACCTAACCTAACCTAACGACGTTTGCAAGAGCTTTCACATTAGATATCGCAGTTCCCGACTTGTAATGGTGAAAAACACAGCATCTCACTAAGTGACATTGGTTATTGCGGTTTTAGCGCGGTTCATATCTTAACCTAACCTAACCTAACCTAACCCAACCTAACCTAACCTAACCTAACGACGTTTGCAAGCGCTTTCACATTAGATATCGCAGTTCCCGACTTGTAATGGTGAAAAACACTGCATCTCACTAAGTGACATTGTTTAATGCGGTTTTAGCGCGGTTCATATCTTAACCTAACCTAACCTAACCTAACCTAACCCAACCTAACCTAACCTAACGTAACCTAACGATGTTTGCAAGCGCTTTCACATTAGATATCGCAGTTCCCGACTTTTAATGGTGAAAAACACTGCATCTCACTAATTGACATTGTTTAATGCGGTTTTACGACGGTTCATATCTTAACTTAACCTAACATTCGCACTTGTATCTAAAGACGCTCAATTACACTGTTTCGTTCACAATTACGATATTTGCTTGACCTCACAGTTTCTCACCAACTTATTACAGTACAGAACGCTGTATCTCGCTAAATGACATCGTTCTTTAAGGTTTCACGATACTTGCATGCGCTTTAACGAGAATATCACAATAAAGCAGTTTCGCACTTGTAACGGCACAAGACGCAGTATCTGGCTAGTTCATGCCATTTTGTGTGCTTTCCCAATATTTCACCTATCGCAGTTTCGTACTCGCAATAAAACAACACTATCTCGTTAGATGACATCGTTTTTGGTGGTTTCACGACGCTACCTAGCTCAAACTAACCGAACCTTCGCACTTCTATCGTTAGAAAACGTTTTATTCGCTACTTTACAATGTTTTCTACAAGATTACGACGGTTTCATGCGCTTTCACATTAGATCTCGCAGTTCCCGACTTGTAATGGTGAAAAACACAGCATCTCACTAAGTGACATTGTTTAATGCGGTTTTAGCGCGGTTCATATCTTAACCTATCCTAACCTTACCTAACCCAACCTAACCTAACCTAACCTAACCAAACCTTACCTAACATACCCTAACCTAACCTAACCTAACCTAACCTAACCTAACCAAACCTAACCTAACCTAACCTAACCTAACGTAACCTAACCTAACCTAACCTAACCTAACCTGACGACGGTTGCAAGCGCTTTCACATTAGATATCGCAGTTCCCGACTTGTAATGGTGAAAAACACTGCATCTCACTGAGTGACATTTTTTATGCGTTTTTACGACTGTTCATATCTTAACCTAACCTAACATTCGCACTTGTATCCAAAGACGCTCAATTACACTGTTTCGTTCACAATTACGATATTTGCTTGACCTCACAGTTTCTCACCAACTTATTACAGTACAGAACGCTGTATCTCGCTAAATGACATCGTTCTTTAAGGTTTCACGATTCTTGCATGCGCTTTAACGAGAATATCACATTAAAGCAGTTTCGCACTTGTAACGGTACAACACGCAGTATCTGGCTTGTTCATGCCGTTTTGTGTACTTTCACAACATTTCACCTATTGCAGTTTCGTACATGCAGTAAAACAACACTATCTCGTTAGATGACGTCCTTTTTGGTGGTCTCACGACGCTACATAGCTTAAACTAACATAACTCAAGCTAACCTTCGCACTTCTATCGTTAGAAAACGTTTTACTCGCAACTTTACAATGTTTTCTACAAGATTACGACGGTTTCATGCGCTTTCACATTAGATATCGTAGTTCCCGACTTGTTATGTTGAAAAACACTACATCTCACTAAGTGACATTGTTTAATGCGGTTTTACGACGGTTGATATCTCAACCTAACCTAACATTCGCACTTGTATCTAAATACGCTCAATTACACTGTTTCGTTCACAATTACGATATTTGCTTGACCTCACAGTTTCTCACCAACTTATTACAGTACAGAACGCTGTATCTCGCTAAATGACATCGTTCTTTAAGGTTTCACGATACTTGGATGCGCTTTAACGAGAATATCACAATAAAGCAGTTTCGCACTTGTAACGGCACAAGACGCAGTATCTGGCTAGTTCATGCCTTTTTGTGCGCTTTCCCAATATTTCACCTATCCCAGTTTCGTACTCGCAATAAAACAACACTATCTCGTTAGATGACATCGTTTTTGGTGGTTTCACGACGCTACCTAGCTCAAACTAACCTAACCTTCGCACTTCTATTGTTAGAAAACGTTTTATTCGCTACTTTACAATGTTTTCTACAAGATTACGACGGTTTCATGCGCTTTCACATTAGATATCGCAGTTCCCGACTTGTAATGGTGAAAAACACAGCATCTTACTAAGTGACATTGTTTAATGCGGTTTTAGCGCGGTTCATATCTTAACCTAACCTAACCTAACCTAACCCAACCCAACTCAACCCAACCTAACCTAATCTAACCTAACCTAACCTAACCTAACGTAACCTAACCTATCCTAACCTAACCTAACCTAACCTAACATAACCTAACGACGTTTGCAAGCGCTTTCACATTAGATATCGCAGTTCCCGACTTGTAATGGTGAAAAACACTGCATCTCACTAAGTGACATTGTTTAATGTGGTTTTACGACGGTTCATATCTTAACCTAACCTGACATTCGCTCTTGTATCTAAAAACGCTCTATTACACTGTTATGTTCACAATTACGATATTTGCATAACCTCACAGTTTTTCACCAACTTATTGCAGTACAGAACGCTGTATCTCGCTAAATGACATTGTTCTTTAAGGTTTCACGATGCTTGCATGCGCTTTAACGAGAATATCACAATATAGCAGTTTCGCACTTGTAACGGTAGAACACGCAGTATTTGGCTTGTTCATGCCGTTTTGTGTGCTTTCACGACATCTCACCTATCGCAGTTTAATACTCGCAATAAAACAACACTATCTCGTTAGATGACGTCGTTTTTGGTAGTTTCACGACGCTACCTAGCTTAAACTAACCTAACCTAACCTAACCTTCGCACTTCTATCGTTAGAAAACGTTTTACTCGCAACTTTACAATGTTTTCTACAAGATTACGACGGTTTCATGCGCTTTCACATTAGATATCGTAGTTGCCGACTTGTAATGTTGAAAAACACTACATCTCACTAAGTGACATTGTTTAATGCGGTTTTACGACGGTTGATATGTCAACCCAACCTAACATTCGCACTTGTATCTAAAGACGCTCAATTACACTATTTCGTTCACAATTACGATATTTGCATAACCTCACAGTTTTTCACCAACTTATTGCAGTACAGAACGCTGTATCTCGCTAAATGACATCGTTCTTTAAGGTTTCACGATACTTGCATGCGCTTTACCGATAATGTCACAACATAGCAGTTTCGCACTTGTAACGGTACAACACGCAGTATTTGGCTTGTTCATGCCGTTTTGTGTGCTTTCACAACATTTTACCTATCGCAGTTTCGTACTCGCAATAAAACAACACTATCTCGTTAGATGACGTCGTTTTTGGTGGTTTCACGACGCTACCTAGCTTAAACTAACATAACTCAACCTAACATAACCTTCGCACTTCTATCGTTAGAAAACGTTTTACTCGCTACTTTACATTGCTTTCTACAACATTACGACGGTTTCAAGCGCTTTCACATTAGATATCGCAGTTCCCAACTTGTAAAGTTGAAAAACACTGCATCTCACTAAGTGACATTGTTTAATGCGGTTTTACGACGGTTCATACCTTAACCTAACGTAACCTAACCTAACCTAACCCAACCTAACCTAACATACCCTAACCTAACCTAACCTAACGTAACCTAACCTACCCTAACCTAACCTCACCTAACGACGTTTGCAAGCGCTTTCACATTAGATATCGCAGTTCCCGACTTGTAATGGTGAAAAACACTGCATCTCACTAAGTGACATTGTTTAATGCGGTTTTACGACGGTTCATATCTTAACCTAACCTAACATTCGTACTTGTATTGAAAAACGCTCTATTACACTGTTTCGTTCACAATTACGATATTTGCATAACCTCACAGTTTTTCACCAACTTATAGCAGTACAGAACGCCGTATCTCGCTAAATGACATTGTTCTTTGAGGTTTCACGATGCTTGCATGCGCTTTAACGAGAATATCACAATATAGCAGTTTCGCACTTGTAACGGTAGAACACGCAGTATTTGGCTTGTTCATGCCGTTTTGTGTACTTTCACAACATTTCACCTATCGCAGTTTAATACTCGCAATAAAACAACACTATCTCGTTAGATGACGTCGTTTTTTGGTAGTTTCACGACGCTACCTAGCTTAAACTAACCTAACCTAACCTAACCTTCGCACTTCTATCGTTAGAAAACGTTTTACTCGCAACTTTACAATGTTTTCTACAAGATTACGACGGTTTCATGCGCTTTCACATTAGATATTGCAGTTCCCCACTTTTAATGGTGAAAAACACTGCATCTCACTAAGTGACATTGTTTAATGCGGTTTTACGACGGTTGATATGTCAACCTAACCTAACATTCGCACTTGTATCCAAAGACGCTCAATTACACTGTTTCGTTCACAATTACGATATTTGCTTGACCTCACAGTTTCTCACCAACTTATTACAGTACAGAACGCTGTATCTCGCTAAATGACATCGTTCTTTAAGGTTTCACGATACTTGCATGCGCTTTAACGAGAATATCAATATAAAGCAGTTTCGCACTTGTAACGACACAAGACGCAGTATCTGGCTAGTTTATGCCATTTTGTGTGCTTTCACAATATTTCACCTATCGCAGTTTCGTACTCGCAATAAAACAACACTATCTCGTGAGATGACATCGTTTTTGGTGGTTTCACGACGCTACGTAGCTCAAACTAACCTAACCTTCGCACTTCTATCGTTAGAAAACGTTTTATTCGCTACTTTACAATGTTTTCTACAAGATTACGACGGTTTCATGCGCTTTCACATTAGATATCGCAGTTCCCGACTTGTAATGGTGAAAAACACAGCATCTCACTAAGTGACATTGTTTAATGCGGTTTTAGCGCGGTTCATATCTTAACGTAACCTAACCTAACCTAACCTAATTTAACCTAACCTAACCTTACCTAACCCAACCTAACCTAATCTAACCTAACCAAACCTTACCTAACATAACCTAACCAAACCTAACCTAACCTAACCTAACGTAACCTAACCTAACCTAACCTAACCTAACCTAACCTAACGACGTTTGCAAGCGCTTTCACATTAGATATCGCAGTTCCCGACTTGTAATGGTGAAAAACCCTGCATCTCACTAAGTGACATTGTTCAATGCGGTTTTACGACGGTTGCTATCTCAACCTAACCTAACATTCGCACTTGTATCTAAATACGCTCAATTACACTGTTTCGTTCACAATTACGATATTTGCTTGACCTCACAGTTTCTCACCAACTTATTACAGTACAGAACGCTGTATCTCGCTAAATGACATCGTTCTTTAAGGTTTCACGATACTTGCATGCGCTTTAACGAGAATATCACAATAAAGCAGTTTCGCACTTGTAACGGCACAAGACGCAGTATCTGGCTAGTTCATGCCTTTTTGTGCGCTTTCCCAATATTTCACCTATCCCAGTTTCGTACTCGCAATAAAACAACACTATCTCGTTAGATGACATCGTTTTTGGTGGTTTCACGACGCTACCTAGCTCAAACTAACCTAACCTTCGCACTTCTATTGTTAGAAAACGTTTTATTCGCTACTTTACAATGTTTTCTACAAGATTACGACGGTTTCATGCGCTCTCACATTAGATATCGCAGTTCCCGACTTGTAATGGTGAAAAACACAGCATCTTACTAAGTGACACTGTTTAATGCGGTTTTAGCGCGGTTCATATCTTAACCTAACCTAACCTAACCTAACCCAACCTAACCCAACTCAACCCAACCTAACCTAATCTAACCTAACCTAACCTAACCTAACCTAACCTAACGTAACCTAACCTAACCTAACCTAACCTAACCTAACATAACCTAACGACGTTTGCAAGCGCTTTCACATTAAATATCGCAGTTCCCGACTTGTAATGGTGAAAAACACTGCATCTCACTAAGTGACATTGTTTAATGTGGTTTTACGACGGTTCATATCTTAACCTAACCTGACATTCGCACTTGTATCTAAAAACGCTCTATTACACTGTTATGTTCACAATTACGACATTTGCATAACCTCACAGTTTTTCACCAACTTATTGCAGTACAGAACGCTGTATCTCGCATACTGACATTGTTCTTTAAGGTTTCACGATGCTTGCATGCGCTTTAACGAGAATATCACAATAAAGCAGTTTCGCACTTGTAACAACACAAGACGCAGTATCTGGCTAGTTTATGCCATTTTGTGTGCTTTCACAATATTTCACCTATCGCAGTTTCGTACTCGCAATAAAACAACACTATCTCGTTAGATGACATCGTTTTTGGTGGTTTCACGACGCTACCTAGCTCAAACTAACCGAACCTTCGCACTTCTATCGTTAGAAAACGTTTTATTCGCTACTTTACAATGTTTTCTACAAGATTACGACGGTTTCATGCGCTTTCACATTAGATATCGCAGTTCCCGACTTGTAATGGTGAAAAACACAGCATCTCACTAAGTGACATTGTTTAATGCGGTTTTAGCGCGGTTCATATCTTAACCTAACCTAACCTTACCTAACCCAACCTAACCTAACCTAACCTAACCAAACCTTACCTAACATACCCTAACCTAACCTAACCTAACCTAACCAAACCTAACCTAACCTAACCTAACGTAACCTAACCTAACCTAACCTAACCTAACGACGGTTGCAAGCGCTTTCACATTAGATACCGCAGTTCCCGACTTGTAATGGTGAAAAACACTGCATCTCACTGAGTGACATTGTTTAATGCGGTTTTACGACGGTTGATATGTCAACCTAACCTAACATTCGCACTTGTATCTTAAGACGCTCAATTACACTGTTTCGTTCCCAATTACGATATTTGCTTGACCTCACAGTTTCTCACGAACTTATTACAGTACAGAACGCTGTATCTCGCTAAATGACATCGTTCTTTAAGGTTTCACGATACTTGCGTGCGCTTTACCGAGAATGTCACAACATAGCAGTTTCGCACTTGTAACGGTACAACACGCAGTATTTGGCTTGTTCATGCCGTTTTGTGTGCTTTCACATTTTACCTATCGCAGTTTCGTACTCGCAATAAAACAACACTATCTCGTTAGATGACGTCGTTTTTGGTGGTTTCACGACGCTACCTAGCTTAAACTAACATAACTCAACCTAACAAACCTTCGCACTTCTATCGTTAGAAAACGTTTTACTCGCTACTTTACATTGCTTTCTACAACATTACGATGGTTTAAAGCGCTTTCACATTAGATATCGCAGTTCCCAACTTGTAAAGGTGAAAAACACTGCATCTCACTAAGTGACATTGTTTAATGCGGTTTTACGATGGTTCATACCTTAACCTAGCGTAACCTAACCTAACCTAACCCAACCTAACCTAACATAACCTAACCTAACCTAACCAAACCTAACCTAACGTAACCTAACCTAACCTAACCTAACCTAACCTAACCTAACGACGTTTGCAAGCGCTTTCACATTAGATATCGCAGTTCCCGACTTGTAATGGTGAAAAACACTGCATCTCACTAAGTGACATTGTTTAATGCGGTTTTACGACGGTTCATATCTTAACCTAACCTAACATTCGTACTTGTATTGAAAAACGCTCTATTACACTGTTTCGTTCACAATTACGATATTTGCATAACCTCACAGTTTTTCACCAACTTTTTGCAGTACAGAACGCTGTATCTCGCTAAATGACATCGTTCTTTAAGGTTTCACGATGCTTGCATGCGCTTTAACGAGAATATCACAACATAGCAGTTTCGCACTTGTAACGGTACAACACGCAGTATTTGGCTTGTTCATGCCGTTTTGTGTGCTTTCACAACATTTCACCTATCGCAGTTTAATACTCGCAATAAAACAACACTATCTCGTTAGATGACGTCGTTTTTGGTAGTTTCACGACGCTACCTAGCTTAAACTAACCTAACCTAACCTAACCTTCGCACTTCTATCGTTAGAAAACGTTTTACTCGCAACTTTACAATGTTTTCTACAAGATTACGACGGTTTCATGCGCTTTCACATTAGATATCGCAGTTCCCGACTTGTAATGTTGAAAAACACTACATCTCACTAAGTCACATTGTTTAATGCGGTTTTACGACGGTTGATATGTCAACCTAACCTAACATTCGCACTTGTATCTAAAGACGCTCAATTACACTGTTTCGTTCACAATTACGATATTTGCTTGACCTCACAGTTTCTCACCAACTTATTACAGTACAGAACGCTGTATCTCGCTAAATGACATCGTTCTTTAAGGTTTCACGATACTTGCATGCGCTTTAACGAGAATATCACAATAAAGCAGTTTCGCACTTGTAACGGCACAAGACGCAGTATCTGGCTAGTTCATGCCATTTTGTGTGCTTTCCCAATATTAAACCTATCGCAGTTTCGTACTCGCAATAAAACAACACTATCTCGTTAGATGACATCGTTTTTGGTGGTTTCACGACGCTACCTAGCTCAAACTAACCGAACCTTCGCACTTCTACGTTAGAAAACGTTTTATTCGCTACTTTACACTGTTTTCTACAAGATTACGACGGTTTCATGCGCTTTCACATTAGATATCGCAGTTCCCGATTTGTAATGGTGAAAAACACAGCATCTCACTAAGTGACATTGTTTAATGCGGTTTTAGCGCGGTTCATATCTTAACCTAACCTAACCTTACCTAACCCAACCTAACCTAACCTAACCTAACCAAACCTTACCTAACATACCCTAACCTAACCTAACCTAACCTAACCAAACCTAACCTAACCTAACCTAACCTAACCTAACCTAACCTAACCTAACGACGGTTGCAAGCGCTTTCACATTAGATACCGCAGTTCCCGACTTGTAATGGTGAAAAACACTGCATCTCACTGAGTGACATTGTTTAATGCGGTTTTACGACGGTTCATATCTGAACCTAACCTAACATTCGCACTTGTATCCAAAGACGCTCAATTACACTGTTTCGTTCACAATTACGATATTTGCTTGACCTCACAGTTTCTCACCAACCTATTACAGTACAGAACGCTGTATCTTGCTAAATGACATCGTTCTTTAAGGTTTCACGATACTTGCATGCGCTTTAACGAGAATATCAAAATAAAGCAGTTTCGCACTTGTAAAGACACAAGACGCAGTATCTGGCTAGTTTATGCCATTTTGTGTGCTTTCACAATATTTCACCTATCGCAGTTTCGTACTCGCAATAAAACAACACTATCTCGTTAGATGACATCGTTTTTGGTGGTTTCACGACGCTACGTAGCTCAAACTAACCTAACCTTCGCACTTCTATCGTTAGAAAACGTTTTATTCGCTACTTTACAATGTTTTCTACAAGATTACGACGGTTTCATGCGCTTTCACATTAGATATCGCAGTTCCCGACTTGTAATGGTGAAAAACACAGCATCTCACTAAGTGACATTGTTTAATGCGGTTTTAGCGGGGTTCATATCTTAACCTAACCTAACCTAACCTAACCTAATTTAACCTAACCTAACCTCACCTAACCCAACCTAACCTAACCTAACCAAACCTTACCTAACATAACCTAACCTAACCTAACCTCACCTAACCTAACCTAACCTAACGACGTTTGCAAGAGCTTTCACATTAGATATCGCAGTTCCCGACTTGTAATGGTGAAAAACACAGCATCTCACTAAGTGACATTGGTTATTGCGGTTTTAGCGCGGTTCATATCTTAACCTAACCTAACCTAACCTAACCTAACCCAACCTAACCTAACCTAACGTAACCTAACGACGTTTGCAAGCGCTTTCACATTAGATATCGCAGTTCCCGACTTGTAATGGTGAAAAACACTGCATCTCACTAAGTGACATTGTTTAATGCGGTTTTACGACGGTTCATATCTTAACCTAACCTAACATTCGTACTTGTATTGAAAAACGCTCTATTACACTGTTTCATTCACAATTACGATATTTGCATAACCTCACAGTTTTTCACCAACTTATTGTAGTACAGAACGCTGTATCTCGCTAAATGACATCGTTCTTTAAGGTTTCACTATGCTTGCATGCGCTTTAACGAGAATATCACATTACAGCAGTTTCGCACTTGTAACGGTACAACACGCAGTATCTGGCTTGTTCAAGCCGTTTTGTGTACTTTCACAACATTTCACCTATTGAAGTTTCGTACATGCAATAAAACAACACTATCTCGTTAGATGACGTCCTTTTTGGTGGTCTCACGACGCTACATAGCTTAAACTAACATAACTCAAGCTAACCTTCCCACTTCTATCGTTAGAAAACGTTTTACTCGCAACTTTACAATGTTTTCTACAAGATTACGACGGTTTCATGCGCTTTCACATTAGATATCGTAGTTCCCGACTTGTAATGTTGAAAAACACTAAATCTTACTAAGTGATATTGTTTAATGCGGTTTTACGACGGTTCATACCTTAACCTAACGTAACCTAACCTAACCTAACCCAACCTAACCTAACATAACCTAACGTAACCTAACCTAACCTAACCCAACCTAACCTAACATAACCTAACCTAACCTAACCTAACCAAACCTAACCTAACCTAACCTAACCTTACCTAACCTAACCAAATTATCCTTACCTAACCTAACCTAACCTAACGTAACCTAACCTAACCTAACCTAACGTAACCTAACCTAACCTAACGTAACCTAACCTAACCTAACCTAACCCAACTCAACCCAACCTAACCTAACCTAACCTAACCTAACCTAACCTAACGACGGTTGCAAGCGCTTTCACATTCGATATCGCAGTTCCCGACTTTTATTGGTGAAAAACACTGCATCTCACTAATTGACATTGTTTAATGCGGTTTTACGACGGTTCATAACTTAACCTAACATTCGCACTTGTATCTAAAGACGCTCAATTACACTGTTTCGTTCACAATTACGATATTTGCTTGACCTCACAGTTTCTCACCAACTTATTACAGTACAGAACGCTGTATCTCGCTAAATGACATCGTTCTTTAAGGTTTCACGATACTTGCATGCGCTTTAACGAGAATATCACAATAAAGCAGTTTCGCACTTGTAACGGCACAAGACGCAGTATCTGGCTAGTTCATGCCATTTTGTGTGCTTTCCCAATATTTCACCTATCGCAGTTTCGTACTCGCAATAAAACAACACTATCTCGTTAGATGACATCGTTTTTGGTGGTTTCACGACGCTACCTAGCTCAAACTAACCGAACCTTCGCACTTCTATCGTTAGAAAACGTTTTATTCGCTACTTTACAATGTTTTCTACAAGATTACGACGGTTTCATGCGCTTTCACATTAGATATCGCAGTTCCCGACTTGTAATGGTGAAAAACACAGCATCTCACTAAGTGACATTGTTTAATGCGGTTTTAGCGCGGTTCATATCTTCACCTAACCTAACCTAACCTAACCTAATTTAACCTAACCTAACCTCACCTAACCCAACCTAACCTAACCTAACCAAACCTTACCTAACATAACCTAACCTAACCTAACCTAACCTAACCTAACCTAACGACGTTTGCAAGAGCTTTCACATTAGATATCGCAGTTCCCGACTTGTAATGGTGAAAAACACAGCATCTCACTAAGTGACATTGGTTATTGCGGTTTTAACGCGGTTCATATCTTAACCTAACCTAACCTAACCTAACCCAACCTAACCTAACCTAACCTAACGACGTTTGCAAGCGCTTTCACATTAGATATCGCAGTTCCCGACTTGTAATGGTGAAAAACACTGCATCTCACTAAGTGACATTGTTTAATGCGGTTTTAGCGCGGTTCATATCTTAACCTAACCTAACCTAACCTAACCTAACCTAACCTAACCCAACCTAACCTAACCTAACGTAACCTAACGACGTTTGCAAGCGCTTTCACATTAGATATCGCAGTTCCCGACTTTTAATGGTGAAAAACACTGCATCTCACTAATTGACATTGTTTAATGCGGTTTTACGACGGTTCATATCTTAACTTAACCTAACATTCGCACTTGTATCTAAAGACGCTCAATTACACTGTTTCGTTCACAATTACGATATTTGCTTGACCTCACAGTTTCTCACCAACTTATTACAGTACAGAACGCTGTATCTCGCTAAATGACATCGTTCTTTAAGGTTTCACGATACTTGCATGCGCTTTAACGAGAATATCACAATAAAGCAGTTTCGCACTTGTAACGGCACAAGACGCAGTATCTGGCTAGTTCATGCCATTTTGTGTGCTTTCCCAATATTTCACCTATCGCAGTTTCGTACTCGCAATAAAACAACACTATCTCGTTAGATGACATCGTTTTTGGTGGTTTCACGACGCTACCTAGCTCAAACTAACCGAACCTTCGCACTTCTATCGTTAGAAAACGTTTTATTCGCTACTTTACAATGTTTTCTACAAGATTACGACGGTTTCATGCGCTTTCACATTAGATCTCGCAGTTCCCGACTTGTAATGGTGAAAAACACAGCATCTCACTAAGTGACATTGTTTAATGCGGTTTTAGCGCGGTTCATATCTTAACCTATCCTAACCTTACCTAACCCAATCTAACCTAACCTAACCTAACCAAACCTTACCTAACATACCCTAACCTAACCTAACCTAACCTAACCTAACCTAACCAAACCTAACCTAACCTAACCTAACGTAACCTAACCTAACCTAACCTAACCTAACCTGACGACGGTTGCAAGCGCTTTCACATTAGATATCGCAGTTCCCGACTTGTAATGGTGAAAAACACTGCATCTCACTGAGTGACATTTTTTATGCGTTTTTACGACGGTTCATATCTTAACCTAACCTAACATTCGCACTTGTATCCAAAGACGCTCAATTACACTGTTTCGTTCACAATTACGATATTTGCTTGACCTCACAGTTTCTCACCAACTTATTACAGTACAGAACGCTGTATCTCGCTAAATGACATCGTTCTTTAAGGTTTCACGATTCTTGCATGCGCTTTAACGAGAATATCACATTAAAGCAGTTTCGCACTTGTAACGGTACAACACGCAGTATCTGGCTTGTTCATGCCGTTTTGTGTACTTTCACAACATTTCACCTATTGCAGTTTCGTACATGCAGTAAAACAACACTATCTCGTTAGATGACGTCCTTTTTGGTGGTCTCACGACGCTACATAGCTTAAACTAACATAACTCAAGCTAACCTTCGCACTTCTATCGTTAGAAAACGTTTTACTCGCAACTTTACAATGTTTTCTACAAGATTACGACGGTTTCATGCGCTTTCACATTAGATATCGTAGTTCCCGACTTGTTATGTTGAAAAACACTACATCTCACTAAGTGACATTGTTTAGTGCGGTTTTACGACGGTTGATATCTCAACCTAACCTAACATTCGCACTTGTATCTAAATACGCTCAATTACACTGTTTCGTTCACAATTACGATATTTGCTTGACCTCACAGTTTCTCACCAACTTATTACAGTACAGAACGCTGTATCTCGCTAAATGACATCGTTCTTTAAGGTTTCACGATACTTGGATGCGCTTTAACGAGAATATCACAATAAAGCAGTTTCGCACTTGTAACGGCACAAGACGCAGTATCTGGCTAGTTCATGCCTTTTTGTGCGCTTTCCCAATATTTCACCTATCCCAGTTTCGTACTCGCAATAAAACAACACTATCTCGTTAGATGACATCGTTTTTGGTGGTTTCACGACGCTACCTAGCTCAAACTAACCTAACCTTCGCACTTCTATTGTTAGAAAACGTTTTATTCGCTACTTTACAATGTTTTCTACAAGATTACGACGGTTTCATGCGCTTTCACATTAGATATCGCAGTTCCCAACTTGTAAAGTTGAAAAACACTGCATCTCACTAAGTGACATTGTTTAATGCGGTTTTACGACGGTTCATACCTTAACCTAACGTAACCTAACCTAACCTAACCCAACCTAACCTAACATACCCTAACCTAACCTAACCTAACCTAACGTAACCTAACCTACCCTAACCTAACCTCACCTAACGACGTTTGCAAGCGCTTTCACATTAGATATCGCAGTTCCCGACTTGTAATGGTGAAAAACACTGCATCTCACTAAGTGACATTGTTTAATGCGGTTTTACGACGGTTCATATCTTAACCTAACCTAACATTCGTACTTGTATTGAAAAACGCTCTATTACACTGTTTCGTTCACAATTACGATATTTGCATAACCTCACAGTTTTTCACCAACTTATAGCAGTACAGAACGCTGTATCTCGCTAAATGACATTGTTCTTTGAGGTTTCACGATGCTTGCATGCGCTTTAACGAGAATATCACAATATAGCAGTTTCGCACTTGTAACGGTAGAACACGCTGTATTTGGCTTGTTCATGCCGTTTTGTGTACTTTCACAACATTTCACCTATCGCAGTTTAATACTCGCAATAAAACAACACTATCTCGTTAGATGACGTCGTTTTTTGGTAGTTTCACGACGCTACCTAGCTTAAACTAACCTAACCTAACCTAACCTTCGCACTTCTATCGTTAGAAAACGTTTTACTCGCAACTTTACAATGTTTTCTACAAGATTACGACGGTTTCATGCGCTTTCACATTAGATATTGCAGTTCCCCACTTTTAATGGTGAAAAACACTGCATCTCACTAAGTGACATTGTTTAATGCGGTTTTACGACGGTTGATATGTCAACCTAACCTAACATTCGCACTTGTATCCAAAGACGCTCAATTACACTGTTTCGTTCACAATTACGATATTTGCTTGACCTCACAGTTTCTCACCAACTTATTACAGTACAGAACGCTGTATCTCGCTAAATGACATCGTTCTTTAAGGTTTCACGATACTTGCATGCGCTTTAACTAGAATATCAATATAAAGCAGTTTCGCACTTGTAACGACACAAGACGCAGTATCTGGCTAGTTTATGCCATTTTGTGTGCTTTCACAATATTTCACCTATCGCAGTTTCGTACTCGCAATAAAACAACACTATCTCGTGAGATGACATCGTTTTTGGTGGTTTCACGACGCTACGTAGCTCAAACTAACCTAACCTTCGCACTTCTATCGTTAGAAAACGTTTTATTCGCTACTTTACAATGTTTTCTACAAGATTACGACGGTTTCATGCGCTTTCACATTAGATATCGCAGTTCCCGACTTGTAATGGTGAAAAACACAGCATCTCACTAAGTGACATTGTTTAATGCGGTTTTAGCGCGGTTCATATCTTAACGTAACCTAACCTAACCTAACCTAATTTAACCTAACCTAACCTTACCTAACCCAACCTAACCTAATCTAACCTAACCAAACCTTACCTAACATAACCTAACCAAACCTAACCTAACCTAACCTAACGTAACCTAACCTAACCTAACCTAACCTAACCTAACCTAACCTAACCTAACGACGTTTGCAAGCGCTTTCACATTAGATATCGCAGTTCCCGACTTGTAATGGTGAAAAACCCTGCATCTCACTAAGTGACATTGTTTAATGCGGTTTTACGACGGTTGATATCTCAACCTAACCTAACATTCGCACTTGTATCTAAATACGCTCAATTACACTGTTTCGTTCACAATTACGATATTTGCTTGACCTCACAGTTTCTCACCAACTTATTACAGTACAGAACGCTGTATCTCGCTAAATGACATCGTTCTTTAAGGTTTCACGATACTTGCATGCGCTTTAACGAGAATATCACAATAAAGCAGTTTCGCACTTGTAACGGCACAAGACGCAGTATCTGGCTAGTTCATGCCTTTTTGTGCGCTTTCCCAATATTTCACCTATCCCAGTTTCGTACTCGCAATAAAACAACACTATCTCGTTAGATGACATCGTTTTTGGTGGTTTCACGACGCTACCTAGCTCAAACTAACCTAACCTTCGCACTTCTATTGTTAGAAAACGTTTTATTCGCTACTTTACAATGTTTTCTACAAGATTACGACGGTTTCATGCGCTCTCACATTAGATATCGCAGTTCCCGACTTGTAATGGTGAAAAACACAGCATCTTACTAAGTGACACTGTTTAATGCGGTTTTAGCGCGGTTCATATCTTAACCTAACCTAACCTAACCTAACCCAACCTAACCCAACTCAACCCAACCTAACCTAATCTAACCTAACCTAACCTAACCTAACCTAACCTAACGTAACCTAACCTAACCTAACCTAACCTAACCTAACCTAACATAACCTAACGACGTTTGCAAGCGCTTTCACATTAAATATCGCAGTTCCCGACTTGTAATGGTGAAAAACACTGCATCTCACTAAGTGACATTGTTTAATGTGGTTTTACGACGGTTCATATCTTAACCTAACCTGACATTCGCACTTGTATCTAAAAACGCTCTATTACACTGTTATGTTCACAATTACGACATTTGCATAACCTCACAGTTTTTCACCAACTTATTGCAGTACAGAACGCTGTATCTCGCATACTGACATTGTTCTTTAAGGTTTCACGATGCTTGCATGCGCTTTAACGAGAATATCACAATAAAGCAGTTTCGCACTTGTAACGACACAAGACGCAGTATCTGGCTAGTTTATGCCATTTTGTGTGCTTTCACAATATTTCACCTATCGCAGTTTCGTACTCGCAATAAAACAACACTATCTCGTTAGATGACATCGTTTTTGGTGGTTTCACGACGCTACCTAGCTCAAACTAACCGAACCTTCGCACTTCTATCGTTAGAAAACGTTTTATTCGCTACTTTACAATGTTTTCTACAAGATTACGACGGTTTCATGCGCTTTCACATTAGATATCGCAGTTCCCGACTTGTAATGGTGAAAAACACAGCATCTCACTAAGTGACATTGTTTAATGCGGTTTTAGCGCGGTTCATATCTTAACCTAACCTAACCTTACCTAACCCAACCTAACCTAACCTAACCTAACCAAACCTTACCTAACATACCCTAACCTAACCTAACCTAACCTAACCAAACCTAACCTAACCTAACCTAACGTAACCTAACCTAACCTAACCTAACCTAACGACGGTTGCAAGCGCTTTCACATTAGATACCGCAGTTCCCGACTTGTAATGGTGAAAAACACTGCATCTCACTGAGTGACATTGTTTAATGCTGTTTTACGACGGTTGATATGTCAACCTAACCTAACATTCGCACTTGTATCTTAAGACGCTCAATTACACTGTTTCGTTCCCAATTACGATATTTGCTTGACCTCACAGTTTCTCACGAACTTATTACAGTACAGAACGCTGTATCTCGCTAAATGACATCGTTCTTTAAGGTTTCACGATACTTGCGTGCGCTTTACCGAGAATGTCACAACATAGCAGTTTCGCACTTGTAACGGTACAACACGCAGTATTTGGCTTGTTCATGCCGTTTTGTGTGCTTTCACAACATTTCACCTATCGCAGTTTAATACTCGCAATAAAACAACACTATCTCGTTAGATGACGTCGTTTTTGGTAGTTTCACGACGCTACCTAGCTTAAACTAACCTAACCTAACCTAACCTTCGCACTTCTATCGTTAGAAAACGTTTTACTCGCAACTTTACAATGTTTTCTACAAGATTACGACGGTTTCATGCGCTTTCACATTAGATATCGCAGTTCCCGACTTGTAATGTTGAAAAACACTACATCTCACTAAGTGACATTGTTTAATGCGGTTTTACGACGGTTGATATGTCAACCTAACCTAACATTCGCACTTGTATCTAAAGACGCTCAATTACACTGTTTCGTTCACAATTACGATATTTGCTTGACCTCACAGTTTCTCACCAACTTATTACAGTACAGAACGCTGTATCTCGCTAAATGACATCGTTCTTTAAGGTTTCACGATACTTGCATGCGCTTTAACGAGAATATCACAATAAAGCAGTTTCGCACTTGTAACGGCACAAGACGCAGTATCTGGCTAGTTCATGCCATTTTGTGTGCTTTCCCAATATTAAACCTATCGCAGTTTCGTACTCGCAATAAAACAACACTATCTCGTTAGATGACATCGTTTTTGGTGGTTTCACGACGCTACCTAGCTCAAACTAACCGAACCTTCGCACTTCTACGTTAGAAAACGTTTTATTCGCTACTTTACACTGTTTTCTACAAGATTACGACGGTTTCATGCGCTTTCACATTAGATATCGCAGTTCCCGATTTGTAATGGTGAAAAACACAGCATCTCACTAAGTGACATTGTTTAATGCGGTTTTAGCGCGGTTCATATCTTAACCTAACCTAACCTTACCTAACCCAACCTAACCTAACCTAACCTAACCAAACCTTACCTAACATACCCTAACCTAACCTAACCTAACCTAACCAAACCTAACCTAACCTAACCTAACCTAACCTAACCTAACGACGGTTGCAAGCGCTTTCACATTAGATACCGCAGTTCCCGACTTGTAATGGTGAAAAACACTGCATCTCACTGAGTGACATTGTTTAATGCGGTTTTACGACGGTTCATATCTGAACCTAACCTAACATTCGCACTTGTATCCAAAGACGCTCAATTACACTGTTTCGTTCACAATTACGATATTTGCTTGACCTCACAGTTTCTCACCAACCTATTACAGTACAGAACGCTGTATCTCGCTAAATGACATCGTTCTTTAAGGTTTCACGATACTTGCATGCGCTTTAACGAGAATATCAAAATAAAGCAGTTTCGCACTTGTAAAGACACAAGACGCAGTATCTGGCTAGTTTATGCCATTTTGTGTGCTTTCACAATATTTCACCTATCGCAGTTTCGTACTCGCAATAAAACAACACTATCTCGTTAGATGACATCGTTTTTGGTGGTTTCACAACGCTACGTAGCTCAAACTAACCTAACCTTCGCACTTCTATCGTTAGAAAACGTTTTATTCGCTACTTTACAATGTTTTCTACAAGATTACGACGGTTTCATGCGCTTTCACATTAGATATCGCAGTTCCCGACTTGTAATGGTGAAAAACACAGCATCTCACTAAGTGACATTGTTTAATGCGGTTTTAGCGCGGTTCATATCTTAACCTAACCTAACCTAACCTAACCTAATTTAACCTAACCTAACCTCACCTAACCCAACCTAACCTAACCTAACCAAACCTTACCTAACCTAACCTAACCTAACCCAACCTAACCTAACCTAACGTAACCTAACGACGTTTGCAAGCGCTTTCACATTAGATATCGCAGTTCCCGACTTGTAATGGTGAAAAACACTGCATCTCACTAAGTGACATTGTTTAATGCGGTTTTACGACGGTTCATATCTTAACCTAACCTAACATTCGTACTTGTATTGAAAAACGCTCTATTACACTGTTTCGTTCACAATTACGATATTTGCATAACCTCACAGTTTTTCACCAACTTATTGTAGTACAGAACGCTGTATCTCGCTAAATGACATCGTTCTTTAAGGTTTCACTATGCTTGCATGCGCTTTAACGAGAATATCACATTACAGCAGTTTCGCACTTGTAACGGTACAACACGCAGTATCTGGCTTGTTCAAGCCGTTTTGTGTACTTTCACAACATTTCACCTATTGCAGTTTCGTACATGCAATAAAACAACACTATCTCGTTAGATGACGTCCTTTTTGGTGGTCTCACGACGCTACATAGCTTAAACTAACATAACTCAAGCTAACCTTCCCACTTCTATCGTTAGAAAACGTTTTACTCGCAACTTTACAATGTTTTCTACAAGATTACGACGGTTTCATGCGCTTTCACATTAGATATCGTAGTTCCCGACTTGTAATGTTGAAAAACACTAAATCTTACTAAGTGACATTGTTTAATGCGGTTTTACGACGGTTCATACCTTAACCTAACGTAACCTAACCTAACCTAACCCAACCTAACCTAACATAACCTAACGTAACCTAACCTAACCTAACCCAACCTAACCTAACATAACCTAACCTAACCTAACCTAACCAAACCTAACCTAACCTAACCTAACCTTACCTAACCTAACCAAATTATCCTTACCTAACCTAACCTAACCTAACGTAACCTAACCTAACCTAACCTAACGTAACCTAACCTAACCTAACGTAACCTAACCTAACCTAACCTAACCCAACTCAACCCAACCTAACCTAACCTAACCTAACCTAACCTAACCTAACCTAACGACGGTTGCAAGCGCTTTCACATTCGATATCGCAGTTCCCGACTTTTAATGGTGAAAAACACTGCATCTCACTAATTGACATTGTTTAATGCGGTTTTACGACGGTTCATAACTTAACCTAACATTCGCACTTGTATCTAAAGACGCTCAATTACACTGTTTCGTTCACAATTACGATATTTGCTTGACCTCACAGTTTCTCACCGACTTATTACAGTACAGAACGCTGTATCTCGCTAAATGACATCGTTCTTTAAGGTTTCACGATACTTGCATGCGCTTTACCGAGAATGTCACAACATAGCAGTTTCGCACTTGTAACGGTACAACACGCAGTATTTGGCTTGTTCATGCCGTTTTGTGTGCTTTCACAACATTTTACCTATCGCAGTTTCGTACTCGCAATAAAACAACACTATCTCGTTAGATGACGTCGTTTTTGGTGGTTTCACGACGCTACCTAGCTTAAACTAACATAACTCAACCTAACATAACCTTCGCACTTCTATCGTTAGAAAACGTTTTACTCGCTACTTTACATTGCTTTCTACAACATTACGACAGTTTCAAGCGCTTTCACATTAGATATCGCAGTTCCCAACTTGTAAAGTTGAAAAACACTGCATCTCACTAAGTGACATTGTTTAATGCGGTTTTACGACGGTTCATACCTTAACCTAACGTAACCTAACCTAACCTAACCCAACCTAACCTAACATACCCTAACCTAACCTAACCTAACCTAACGTAACCTAACCTACCCTAACCTAACCTCACCTAACGACGTTTGCAAGCGCTTTCACATTAGATATCGCAGTTCCCGACTTGTAATGGTGAAAAACACTGCATCTCACTAAGTGACATTGTTTAATGCGGTTTTACGACGGTTCATATCTTAACCTAACCTAACATTCGTACTTGTATTGAAAAACGCTCTATTACACTGTTTCGTTCACAATTACGATATTTGCATAACCTCACAGTTTTTCACCAACTTATAGCAGTACAGAACGCTGTATCTCGCTAAATGACATTGTTCTTTGAGGTTTCACGATGCTTGCATGCGCTTTAACGAGAATATCACAATATAGCAGTTTCGCACTTGTAACGGTAGAACACGCAGTATTTGGCTTGTTCATGCCGTTTTGTGTACTTTCACAACATTTCACCTATCGCAGTTTAATACTCGCAATAAAACAACACTATCTCGTTAGATGACGTCGTTTTTTGGTAGTTTCACGACGCTACCTAGCTTAAACTAACCTAACCTAACCTAACCTTCGCACTTCTATCGTTAGAAAACGTTTTACTCGCAACTTTACAATGTTTTCTACAAGATTACGACGGTTTCATGCGCTTTCACATTAGATATTGCAGTTCCCCACTTTTAATGGTGAAAAACACTGCATCTCACTAAGTGACATTGTTTAATGCGGTTTTACGACGGTTGATATGTCAACCTAACCTAACATTCGCACTTGTATCCAAAGACGCTCAATTACACTGTTTCGTTCACAATTACGATATTTGCTTGACCTCACAGTTTCTCACCAACTTATTACAGTACAGAACGCTGTATCTCGCTAAATGACATCGTTCTTTAAGGTTTCACGATACTTGCATGCGCTTTAACTAGAATATCAATATAAAGCAGTTTCGCACTTGTAACGACACAAGACGCAGTATCTGGCTAGTTTATGCCATTTTGTGTGCTTTCACAATATTTCACCTATCGCAGTTTTGTACTCGCAATAAAACAACACTATCTCGTGAGATGACATCGTTTTTGGTGGTTTCACGACGCTACGTAGCTCAAACTAACCTAACCTTCGCACTTCTATCGTTAGAAAACGTTTTATTCGCTACTTTACAATGTTTTCTACAAGATTACGACGGTTTCATGCGCTTTCACATTAGATATCGCAGTTCCCGACTTGTAATGGTGAAAAACACAGCATCTCACTAAGTGACATTGTTTAATGCGGTTTTAGCGCGGTTCATATCTTAACGTAACCTAACCTAACCTAACCTAATTTAACCTAACCTAACCTTACCTAACCCAACCTAACCTAATCTAACCTAACCAAACCTTACCTAACATAACCTAACCAAACCTAACCTAACCTAACCTAACGTAACCTAACCTAACCTAACCTAACCTAACCTAACCTAACCTAACCTAACGACGTTTGCAAGCGCTTTCACATTAGATATCGCAGTTCCCGACTTGTAATGGTGAAAAACCCTGCATCTCACTAAGTGACATTGTTTAATGCGGTTTTACGACGGTTGATATCTCAACCTAACCTAACATTCGCACTTGTATCTAAATACGCTCAATTACACTGTTTCGTTCACAATTACGATATTTGCTTGACCTCACAGTTTCTCACCAACTTATTACAGTACAGAACGCTGTATCTCGCTAAATGACATCGTTCTTTAAGGTTTCACGATACTTGCATGCGCTTTAACGAGAATATCACAATAAAGCAGTTTCGCACTTGTAACGGCACAAGACGCAGTATCTGGCTATTTCATGCCTTTTTGTGCGCTTTCCCAATATTTCACCTATCCCAGTTTCGTACTCGCAATAAAACAACACTATCTCGTTAGATGACATCGTTTTTGGTGGTTTCACGACGCTACCTAGCTCAAACTAACCTAACCTTCGCACTTCTATTGTTAGAAAACGTTTTATTCGCTACTTTACAATGTTTTCTACAAGATTACGACGGTTTCATGCGCTCTCACATTAGATATCGCAGTTCCCGACTTGTAATGGTGAAAAACACAGCATCTTACTAAGTGACACTGTTTAATGCGGTTTTAGCGCGGTTCATATCTTAACCTAACCTAACCTAACCTAACCCAACCTAACCCAACTCAACCCAACCTAACCTAATCTAACCTAACCTAACCTAACCTAACCTAACCTAACGTAACCTAACCTAACCTAACCTAACCTAACCTAACATAACCTAACGACGTTTGCAAGCGCTTTCACATTAAATATCGCAGTTCCCGACTTGTAATGGTGAAAAACACTGCATCTCACTAAGTGACATTGTTTAATGTGGTTTTACGACGGTTCATATCTTAACCTAACCTGACATTCGCACTTGTATCTAAAAACGCTCTATTACACTGTTATGTTCACAATTACGACATTTGCATAACCTCACAGTTTTTCACCAACTTATTGCAGTACAGAACGCTGTATCTCGCATACTGACATTGTTCTTTAAGGTTTCACGATGCTTGCATGCGCTTTAACGAGAATATCACAATAAAGCAGTTTCGCACTTGTAACGACACAAGACGCAGTATCTGGCTAGTTTATGCCATTTTGTGTGCTTTCACAATATTTCACCTATCGCAGTTTCGTACTCGCAATAAAACAACACTATCTCGTTAGATGACATCGTTTTTGGTGGTTTCACGACGCTACCTAGCTCAAACTAACCGAACCTTCGCACTTCTATCGTTAGAAAACGTTTTATTCGCTACTTTACAATGTTTTCTACAAGATTACGACGGTTTCATGCGCTTTCACATTAGATATCGCAGTTCCCGACTTGTAATGGTGAAAAACACAGCATCTCACTAAGTGACATTGTTTAATGCGGTTTTAGCGCGGTTCATATCTTAACCTAACCTAACCTTACCTAACCCAACCTAACCTAACCTAACCTAACCAAACCTTACCTAACATACCCTAACCTAACCTAACCTAACCTAACCAAACCTAACCTAACCTAACCTAACGTAACCTAACCTAACCTAACCTAACCTAACGACGGTTGCAAGCGCTTTCACATTAGATACCGCAGTTCCCGACTTGTAATGGTGAAAAACACTGCATCTCACTGAGTGACATTGTTTAATGCGGTTTTACGACGGTTGATATGTCAACCTAACCTAACATTCGCACTTGTATCTTAAGACGCTCAATTACACTGTTTCGTTCCCAATTACGATATTTGCTTGACCTCACAGTTTCTCACGAACTTATTACAGTACAGAACGCTGTATCTCGCTAAATGACATCGTTCTTTAAGGTTTCACGATACTTGCGTGCGCTTTACCGAGAATGTCACAACATAGCAGTTTCGCACTTGTAACGGTACAACACGCAGTATTTGGCTTGTTCATGCCGTTTTGTGTGCTTTCACAACATTTCACCTATCGCAGTTTAATACTCGCAATAAAACAACACTATCTCGTTAGATGACGTCGTTTTTGGTAGTTTCACGACGCTACCTAGCTTAAACTAACCTAACCTAACCTAACCTTCGCACTTCTATCGTTAGAAAACGTTTTACTCGCAACTTTACAATGTTTTCTACAAGATTACGACGGTTTCATGCGCTTTCACATTAGATATCGCAGTTCCCGACTTGTAATGTTGAAAAACACTACATCTCACTAAGTGACATTGTTTAATGCGGTTTTACGACGGTTGATATGTCAACCTAACCTAACATTCGCACTTGTATCTAAAGACGCTCAATTACACTGTTTCGTTCACAATTACGATATTTGCTTGACCTCACAGTTTCTCACCAACTTATTACAGTACAGAACGCTGTATCTCGCTAAATGACATCGTTCTTTAAGGTTTCACGATACTTGCATGCGCTTTAACGAGAATATCACAATAAAGCAGTTTCGCACTTGTAACGGCACAAGACGCAGTATCTGGCTAGTTCATGCCATTTTGTGTGCTTTCCCAATATTAAACCTATCGCAGTTTCGTACTCGCAATAAAACAACACTATCTCGTTAGATGACATCGTTTTTGGTGGTTTCACGACGCTACCTAGCTCAAACTAACCGAACCTTCGCACTTCTACGTTAGAAAACGTTTTATTCGCTACTTTACACTGTTTTCTACAAGATTACGACGGTTTCATGCGCTTTCACATTAGATATCGCAGTTCCCGATTTGTAATGGTGAAAAACACAGCATCTCACTCAGTGACATTGTTTAATGCGGTTTTAGCGCGGTTCATATCTTAACCTAACCTAACCTTACCTAACCCAACCTAACCTAACCTAACCTAACCAAACCTTACCTAACATACCCTAACCTAACCTAACCTAACCTAACCAAACCTAACCTAACCTAACCTAACCTAACCTAACCTAACCTAACGACGGTTGCAAGCGCTTTCACATTAGATACCGCAGTTCCCGACTTGTAATGGTGAAAAACACTGCATCTCACTGAGTGACATTGTTTAATGCGGTTTTACGACGGTTCATATCTGAACCTAACCTAACATTCGCACTTGTATCCAAAGACGCTCAATTACACTGTTTCGTTCACAATTACGATATTTGCTTGACCTCACAGTTTCTCACCAACCTATTACAGTACAGAACGCTGTATCTCGCTAAATGACATCGTTCTTTAAGGTTTCACGATACTTGCATGCGCTTTAACGAGAATATCAAAATAAAGCAGTTTCGCACTTGTAAAGACACAAGACGCAGTATCTGGCTAGTTTATGCCATTTTGTGTGCTTTCACAATATTTCACCTATCGCAGTTTCGTACTCGCAATAAAACAACACTATCTCGTTAGATGACATCGTTTTTGGTGGTTTCACGACGCTACGTAGCTCAAACTAACCTAACCTTCGCACTTCTATCGTTAGAAAACGTTTTATTCGCTACTTTACAATGTTTTCTACAAGATTACGACGGTTTCATGCGCTTTCACATTAGATATCGCAGTTCCCGACTTGTAATGGTGAAAAACACAGCATCTCACTAAGTGACATTGTTTAATGCGGTTTTAGCGCGGTTCATATCTTAACCTAACCTAACCTAACCTAACCTAATTTAACCTAACCTAACCTCACCTAACCCAACCTAACCTAACCTAACCAAACCTTACCTAACCTAACCTAACCTAACCTAACCTAACCTAACCTAACGACGTTTGCAAGAGCTTTCACATTAGATATCGCAGTTCCCGACTTGTAATGGTGAAAAACACAGCATCTCACTAAGTGACATTGGTTATTGCGGTTTTAGCGCGGTTCATATCTTAACCTAACCTAACCTAACCTAACCCAACCTAACCTAACCTAACGTAACCTAACGACGTTTGCAAGCGCTTTCACATTAGATATCGCAGTTCCCGACTTGTAATGGTGAAAAACACTGCATCTCACTAAGTGACATTGTTTAATGCGGTTTTACGACGGTTCATATCTTAACCTAACCTAACATTCGTACTTGTATTGAAAAACGCTCTATTACACTGTTTCGTTCACAATTACGATATTTGCATAACCTCACAGTTTTTCACCAACTTATTGTAGTACAGAACGCTGTATCTCGCTAAATGACATCGTTCTTTAAGGTTTCACTATGCTTGCATGCGCTTTAACGAGAATATCACATTACAGCAGTTTCGCACTTGTAACGGTACAACACGCAGTATCTGGCTTGTTCAAGCCGTTTTGTGTACTTTCACAACATTTCACCTATTGCAGTTTCGTACATGCAATAAAACAACACTATCTCGTTAGATGACGTCCTTTTTGGTGGTCTCACGACGCTACATAGCTTAAACTAACATAACTCAAGCTAACCTTCCCACTTCTATCGTTAGAAAACGTTTTACTCGCAACTTTACAATGTTTTCTACAAGATTACGACGGTTTCATGCGCTTTCACATTAGATATCGTAGTTCCCGACTTGTAATGTTGAAAAACACTAAATCTTACTAAGTGACATTGTTTAATGCGGTTTTACGACGGTTCATACCTTAACCTAACGTAACCTAACCTAACCTAACCCAACCTAACCTAACATAACCTAACGTAACCTAACCTAACCTAACCCAACCTAACCTAACATAACCTAACCTAACCTAACCTAACCAAACCTAACCTAACCTAACCTAACCTTACCTAACCTAACCAAATTATCCTTACCTAACCTAACCTAACCTAACGTAACCTAACCTAACCTAACCTAACGTAACCTAACCTAACCTAACGTAACCTAACCTAACCTAACCTAACCCAACTCAACCCAACCTAACCTAACCTAACCTAACCTAACCTAACCTAACCTAACGACGGTTGCAAGCGCTTTCACATTCGATATCGCAGTTCCCGACTTTTAATGGTGAAAAACACTGCATCTCACTAATTGACATTGTTTAATGCGGTTTTACGACGGTTCATAACTTAACCTAACATTTGCACTTGTATCTAAAGACGCTCAATTACACTGTTTCGTTCACAATTACGATATTTGCTTGACCTCACAGTTTCTCACCAACTTATTACAGTACAGAACGCTG
Organism: Rhipicephalus microplus; assembly: GCF_043290135.1. Lineage (NCBI taxonomy): Eukaryota > Metazoa > Arthropoda > Arachnida > Ixodida > Ixodidae > Rhipicephalus > Rhipicephalus microplus. Next base: position 760,307 of record NW_027464682.1, read on the forward strand.
TATCTCGCTAAATGACATCGTTCTTTAAGGTTTCACGATACTTGCATGCGCTTTACCGAGAATGTCACAACATAGCAGTTTCGCACTTGTAACGGTACAACACGCAGTATTTGGCTTGTTCATGCCGTTTTGTGTGCTTTCACAACATTTTACCTATCGCAGTTTCGTACTCGCAATAAAACAACACTATCTCGTTAGATGACGTCGTTTTTGGTGGTTTCACGACGCTACCTAGCTTAAACTAACATAACTCAACCTAACATAACCTTCGCACTTCTATCGTTAGAAAACGTTTTACTCGCTACTTTACATTGCTTTCTACAACATTACGACAGTTTCAAGCGCTTTCACATTAGATATCGCAGTTCCCAACTTGTAAAGTTGAAAAACACTGCATCTCACTAAGTGACATTGTTTAATGCGGTTTTACGACGGTTCATACCTTAACCTAACGTAACCTAACCTAACCTAACCCAACCTAACCTAACATACCCTAACCTAACCTAACCTAACCTAACGTAACCTAACCTACCCTAACCTAACCTCACCTAACGACGTTTGCAAGCGCTTTCACATTAGATATCGCAGTTCCCGACTTGTAATGGTGAAAAACACTGCATCTCACTAAGTGACATTGTTTAATGCGGTTTTACGACGGTTCATATCTTAACCTAACCTAACATTCGTACTTGTATTGAAAAACGCTCTATTACACTGTTTCGTTCACAATTACGATATTTGCATAACCTCACAGTTTTTCACCAACTTATAGCAGTACAGAACGCTGTATCTCGCTAAATGACATTGTTCTTTGAGGTTTCACGATGCTTGCATGCGCTTTAACGAGAATATCACAATATAGCAGTTTCGCACTTGTAACGGTAGAACACGCAGTATTTGGCTTGTTCATGCCGTTTTGTGTACTTTCACAACATTTCACCTATCGCAGTTTAATACTCGCAATAAAACAACACTATCTCGTTAGATGACATCGTTTTTGGTGGTTTCACGACGCTACCTAGCTCAAACTAACCTAACCTTCGCACTTCTATTGTTAGAAAACGTTTTATTCGCTACTTTACAATGTTTTCTACAAGATTACGACGGTTTCATGCGCTCTCACATTAGATATCGCAGTTCCCGACTTGTAATGGTGAAAAACACAGCATCTTACTAAGTGACACTGTTTAATGCGGTTTTAGCGCGGTTCATATCTTAACCTAACCTAACCTAACCTAACCCAACCTAACCCAACTCAACCCAACCTAACCTAATCTAACCTAACCTAACCTAACCTAACCTAACCTAACGTAACCTAACCTAACCTAACCTAACCTAACCTAACATAACCTAACGACGTTTGCAAGCGCTTTCACATTAAATATCGCAGTTCCCGACTTGTAATGGTGAAAAACACTGCATCTCACTAAGTGACATTGTTTAATGTGGTTTTACGACGGTTCATATCTTAACCTAACCTGACATTCGCACTTGTATCTAAAAACGCTCTATTACACTGTTATGTTCACAATTACGACATTTGCATAACCTCACAGTTTTTCACCAACTTATTGCAGTACAGAACGCTGTATCTCGCATACTGACATTGTTCTTTAAGGTTTCACGATGCTTGCATGCGCTTTAACGAGAATATCACAATAAAGCAGTTTCGCACTTGTAACGACACAAGACGCAGTATCTGGCTAGTTTATGCCATTTTGTGTGCTTTCACAATATTTCACCTATCGCAGTTTCGTACTCGCAATAAAACAACACTATCTCGTTAGATGACATCGTTTTTGGTGGTTTCACGACGCTACCTAGCTCAAACTAACCGAACCTTCGCACTTCTATCGTTAGAAAACGTTTTATTCGCTACTTTACAATGTTTTCTACAAGATTACGACGGTTTCATGCGCTTTCACATTAGATATCGCAGTTCCCGACTTGTAATGGTGAAAAACACAGCATCTCACTAAGTGACATTGTTTAATGCGGTTTTAGCGCGGTTCATATCTTAACCTAACCTAACCTTACCTAACCCAACCTAACCTAACCTAACCTAACCAAACCTTACCTAACATACCCTAACCTAACCTAACCTAACCTAACCAAACCTAACCTAACCTAACCTAACGTAACCTAACCTAACCTAACCTAACCTAACGACGGTTGCAAGCGCTTTCACATTAGATACCGCAGTTCCCGACTTGTAATGGTGAAAAACACTGCATCTCACTGAGTGACATTGTTTAATGCGGTTTTACGACGGTTGATATGTCAACCTAACCTAACATTCGCACTTGTATCTTAAGACGCTCAATTACACTGTTTCGTTCCCAATTACGATATTTGCTTGACCTCACAGTTTCTCACGAACTTATTACAGTACAGAACGCTGTATCTCGCTAAATGACATCGTTCTTTAAGGTTTCACGATACTTGCGTGCGCTTTACCGAGAATGTCACAACATAGCAGTTTCGCACTTGTAACGGTACAACACGCAGTATTTGGCTTGTTCATGCCGTTTTGTGTGCTTTCACAACATTTCACCTATCGCAGTTTAATACTCGCAATAAAACAACACTATCTCGTTAGATGACGTCGTTTTTGGTAGTTTCACGACGCTACCTAGCTTAAACTAACCTAACCTAACCTAACCTTCGCACTTCTATCGTTAGAAAACGTTTTACTCGCAACTTTACAATGTTTTCTACAAGATTACGACGGTTTCATGCGCTTTCACATTAGATATCGCAGTTCCCGACTTGTAATGTTGAAAAACACTACATCTCACTAAGTGACATTGTTTAATGCGGTTTTACGACGGTTGATATGTCAACCTAACCTAACATTCGCACTTGTATCTAAAGACGCTCAATTACACTGTTTCGTTCACAATTACGATATTTGCTTGACCTCACAGTTTCTCACCAACTTATTACAGTACAGAACGCTGTATCTCGCTAAATGACATCGTTCTTTAAGGTTTCACGATACTTGCATGCGCTTTAACGAGAATATCACAATAAAGCAGTTTCGCACTTGTAACGGCACAAGACGCAGTATCTGGCTAGTTCATGCCATTTTGTGTGCTTTCCCAATATTAAACCTATCGCAGTTTCGTACTCGCAATAAAACAACACTATCTCGTTAGATGACATCGTTTTTGGTGGTTTCACGACGCTACCTAGCTCAAACTAACCGAACCTTCGCACTTCTACGTTAGAAAACGTTTTATTCGCTACTTTACACTGTTTTCTACAAGATTACGACGGTTTCATGCGCTTTCACATTAGATATCGCAGTTCCCGATTTGTAATGGTGAAAAACACAGCATCTCACTCAGTGACATTGTTTAATGCGGTTTTAGCGCGGTTCATATCTTAACCTAACCTAACCTTACCTAACCCAACCTAACCTAACCTAACCTAACCAAACCTTACCTAACATACCCTAACCTAACCTAACCTAACCTAACCAAACCTAACCTAACCTAACCTAACCTAACCTAACCTAACCTAACGACGGTTGCAAGCGCTTTCACATTAGATACCGCAGTTCCCGACTTGTAATGGTGAAAAACACTGCATCTCACTGAGTGACATTGTTTAATGCGGTTTTACGACGGTTCATATCTGAACCTAACCTAACATTCGCACTTGTATCCAAAGACGCTCAATTACACTGTTTCGTTCACAATTACGATATTTGCTTGACCTCACAGTTTCTCACCAACCTATTACAGTACAGAACGCTGTATCTCGCTAAATGACATCGTTCTTTAAGGTTTCACGATACTTGCATGCGCTTTAACGAGAATATCAAAATAAAGCAGTTTCGCACTTGTAAAGACACAAGACGCAGTATCTGGCTAGTTTATGCCATTTTGTGTGCTTTCACAATATTTCACCTATCGCAGTTTCGTACTCGCAATAAAACAACACTATCTCGTTAGATGACATCGTTTTTGGTGGTTTCACGACGCTACGTAGCTCAAACTAACCTAACCTTCGCACTTCTATCGTTAGAAAACGTTTTATTCGCTACTTTACAATGTTTTCTACAAGATTACGACGGTTTCATGCGCTTTCACATTAGATATCGCAGTTCCCGACTTGTAATGGTGAAAAACACAGCATCTCACTAAGTGACATTGTTTAATGCGGTTTTAGCGCGGTTCATATCTTAACCTAACCTAACCTAACCTAACCTAATTTAACCTAACCTAACCTCACCTAACCCAACCTAACCTAACCTAACCAAACCTTACCTAACATAACCTAACCTAACCTAACCTCACCTAACCTAACCTAACCTAACGACGTTTGCAAGAGCTTTCACATTAGATATCGCAGTTCCCGACTTGTAATGGTGAAAAACACAGCATCTCACTAAGTGACATTGGTTATTGCGGTTTTAGCGCGGTTCATATCTTAACCTAACCTAACCTAACCTAACCTAACCCAACCTAACCTAACCTAACGTAACCTAACGACGTTTGCAAGCGCTTTCACATTAGATATCGCAGTTCCCGACTTGTAATGGTGAAAAACACTGCATCTCACTAAGTGACATTGTTTAATGCGGTTTTACGACGGTTCATATCTTAACCTAACCTAACATTCGTACTTGTATTGAAAAACGCTCTATTACACTGTTTCATTCACAATTACGATATTTGCATAACCTCACAGTTTTTCACCAACTTATTGTAGTACAGAACGCTGTATCTCGCTAAATGACATCGTTCTTTAAGGTTTCACTATGCTTGCATGCGCTTTAACGAGAATATCACATTACAGCAGTTTCGCACTTGTAACGGTACAACACGCAGTATCTGGCTTGTTCAAGCCGTTTTGTGTACTTTCACAACATTTCACCTATTGAAGTTTCGTACATGCAATAAAACAACACTATCTCGTTAGATGACGTCCTTTTTGGTGGTCTCACGACGCTACATAGCTTAAACTAACATAACTCAAGCTAACCTTCCCACTTCTATCGTTAGAAAACGTTTTACTCGCAACTTTACAATGTTTTCTACAAGATTACGACGGTTTCATGCGCTTTCACATTAGATATCGTAGTTCCCGACTTGTAATGTTGAAAAACACTAAATCTTACTAAGTGATATTGTTTAATGCGGTTTTACGACGGTTCATACCTTAACCTAACGTAACCTAACCTAACCTAACCCAACCTAACCTAACATAACCTAACGTAACCTAACCTAACCTAACCCAACCTAACCTAACATAACCTAACCTAACCTAACCTAACCAAACCTAACCTAACCTAACCTAACCTTACCTAACCTAACCAAATTATCCTTACCTAACCTAACCTAACCTAACGTAACCTAACCTAACCTAACCTAACGTAACCTAACCTAACCTAACGTAACCTAACCTAACCTAACCTAACCCAACTCAACCCAACCTAACCTAACCTAACCTAACCTAACCTAACCTAACGACGGTTGCAAGCGCTTTCACATTCGATATCGCAGTTCCCGACTTTTATTGGTGAAAAACACTGCATCTCACTAATTGACATTGTTTAATGCGGTTTTACGACGGTTCATAACTTAACCTAACATTCGCACTTGTATCTAAAGACGCTCAATTACACTGTTTCGTTCACAATTACGATATTTGCTTGACCTCACAGTTTCTCACCAACTTATTACAGTACAGAACGCTGTATCTCGCTAAATGACATCGTTCTTTAAGGTTTCACGATACTTGCATGCGCTTTAACGAGAATATCACAATAAAGCAGTTTCGCACTTGTAACGGCACAAGACGCAGTATCTGGCTAGTTCATGCCATTTTGTGTGCTTTCCCAATATTTCACCTATCGCAGTTTCGTACTCGCAATAAAACAACACTATCTCGTTAGATGACATCGTTTTTGGTGGTTTCACGACGCTACCTAGCTCAAACTAACCGAACCTTCGCACTTCTATCGTTAGAAAACGTTTTATTCGCTACTTTACAATGTTTTCTACAAGATTACGACGGTTTCATGCGCTTTCACATTAGATATCGCAGTTCCCGACTTGTAATGGTGAAAAACACAGCATCTCACTAAGTGACATTGTTTAATGCGGTTTTAGCGCGGTTCATATCTTCACCTAACCTAACCTAACCTAACCTAATTTAACCTAACCTAACCTCACCTAACCCAACCTAACCTAACCTAACCAAACCTTACCTAACATAACCTAACCTAACCTAACCTAACCTAACCTAACGACGTTTGCAAGAGCTTTCACATTAGATATCGCAGTTCCCGACTTGTAATGGTGAAAAACACAGCATCTCACTAAGTGACATTGGTTATTGCGGTTTTAACGCGGTTCATATCTTAACCTAACCTAACCTAACCTAACCCAACCTAACCTAACCTAACCTAACGACGTTTGCAAGCGCTTTCACATTAGATATCGCAGTTCCCGACTTGTAATGGTGAAAAACACTGCATCTCACTAAGTGACATTGTTTAATGCGGTTTTAGCGCGGTTCATATCTTAACCTAACCTAACCTAACCTAACCTAACCTAACCTAACCTAACCCAACCTAACCTAACCTAACGTAACCTAACGACGTTTGCAAGCGCTTTCACATTAGATATCGCAGTTCCCGACTTTTAATGGTGAAAAACACTGCATCTCACTAATTGACATTGTTTAATGCGGTTTTACGACGGTTCATATCTTAACTTAACCTAACATTCGCACTTGTATCTAAAGACGCTCAATTACACTGTTTCGTTCACAATTACGATATTTGCTTGACCTCACAGTTTCTCACCAACTTATTACAGTACAGAACGCTGTATCTCGCTAAATGACATCGTTCTTTAAGGTTTCACGATACTTGCATGCGCTTTAACGAGAATATCACAATAAAGCAGTTTCGCACTTGTAACGGCACAAGACGCAGTATCTGGCTAGTTCATGCCATTTTGTGTGCTTTCCCAATATTTCACCTATCGCAGTTTCGTACTCGCAATAAAACAACACTATCTCGTTAGATGACATCGTTTTTGGTGGTTTCACGACGCTACCTAGCTCAAACTAACCGAACCTTCGCACTTCTATCGTTAGAAAACGTTTTATTCGCTACTTTACAATGTTTTCTACAAGATTACGACGGTTTCATGCGCTTTCACATTAGATCTCGCAGTTCCCGACTTGTAATGGTGAAAAACACAGCATCTCACTAAGTGACATTGTTTAATGCGGTTTTAGCGCGGTTCATATCTTAACCTATCCTAACCTTACCTAACCCAATCTAACCTAACCTAACCTAACCAAACCTTACCTAACATACCCTAACCTAACCTAACCTAACCTAACCTAACCAAACCTAACCTAACCTAACCTAACGTAACCTAACCTAACCTAACCTAACCTAACCTGACGACGGTTGCAAGCGCTTTCACATTAGATATCGCAGTTCCCGACTTGTAATGGTGAAAAACACTGCATCTCACTGAGTGACATTTTTTATGCGTTTTTACGACGGTTCATATCTTAACCTAACCTAACATTCGCACTTGTATCCAAAGACGCTCAATTACACTGTTTCGTTCACAATTACGATATTTGCTTGACCTCACAGTTTCTCACCAACTTATTACAGTACAGAACGCTGTATCTCGCTAAATGACATCGTTCTTTAAGGTTTCACGATTCTTGCATGCGCTTTAACGAGAATATCACATTAAAGCAGTTTCGCACTTGTAACGGTACAACACGCAGTATCTGGCTTGTTCATGCCGTTTTGTGTACTTTCACAACATTTCACCTATTGCAGTTTCGTACATGCAGTAAAACAACACTATCTCGTTAGATGACGTCCTTTTTGGTGGTCTCACGACGCTACATAGCTTAAACTAACATAACTCAAGCTAACCTTCGCACTTCTATCGTTAGAAAACGTTTTACTCGCAACTTTACAATGTTTTCTACAAGATTACGACGGTTTCATGCGCTTTCACATTAGATATCGTAGTTCCCGACTTGTTATGTTGAAAAACACTACATCTCACTAAGTGACATTGTTTAGTGCGGTTTTACGACGGTTGATATCTCAACCTAACCTAACATTCGCACTTGTATCTAAATACGCTCAATTACACTGTTTCGTTCACAATTACGATATTTGCTTGACCTCACAGTTTCTCACCAACTTATTACAGTACAGAACGCTGTATCTCGCTAAATGACATCGTTCTTTAAGGTTTCACGATACTTGGATGCGCTTTAACGAGAATATCACAATAAAGCAGTTTCGCACTTGTAACGGCACAAGACGCAGTATCTGGCTAGTTCATGCCTTTTTGTGCGCTTTCCCAATATTTCACCTATCCCAGTTTCGTACTCGCAATAAAACAACACTATCTCGTTAGATGACATCGTTTTTGGTGGTTTCACGACGCTACCTAGCTCAAACTAACCTAACCTTCGCACTTCTATTGTTAGAAAACGTTTTATTCGCTACTTTACAATGTTTTCTACAAGATTACGACGGTTTCATGCGCTTTCACATTAGATATCGCAGTTCCCAACTTGTAAAGTTGAAAAACACTGCATCTCACTAAGTGACATTGTTTAATGCGGTTTTACGACGGTTCATACCTTAACCTAACGTAACCTAACCTAACCTAACCCAACCTAACCTAACATACCCTAACCTAACCTAACCTAACCTAACGTAACCTAACCTACCCTAACCTAACCTCACCTAACGACGTTTGCAAGCGCTTTCACATTAGATATCGCAGTTCCCGACTTGTAATGGTGAAAAACACTGCATCTCACTAAGTGACATTGTTTAATGCGGTTTTACGACGGTTCATATCTTAACCTAACCTAACATTCGTACTTGTATTGAAAAACGCTCTATTACACTGTTTCGTTCACAATTACGATATTTGCATAACCTCACAGTTTTTCACCAACTTATAGCAGTACAGAACGCTGTATCTCGCTAAATGACATTGTTCTTTGAGGTTTCACGATGCTTGCATGCGCTTTAACGAGAATATCACAATATAGCAGTTTCGCACTTGTAACGGTAGAACACGCTGTATTTGGCTTGTTCATGCCGTTTTGTGTACTTTCACAACATTTCACCTATCGCAGTTTAATACTCGCAATAAAACAACACTATCTCGTTAGATGACGTCGTTTTTTGGTAGTTTCACGACGCTACCTAGCTTAAACTAACCTAACCTAACCTAACCTTCGCACTTCTATCGTTAGAAAACGTTTTACTCGCAACTTTACAATGTTTTCTACAAGATTACGACGGTTTCATGCGCTTTCACATTAGATATTGCAGTTCCCCACTTTTAATGGTGAAAAACACTGCATCTCACTAAGTGACATTGTTTAATGCGGTTTTACGACGGTTGATATGTCAACCTAACCTAACATTCGCACTTGTATCCAAAGACGCTCAATTACACTGTTTCGTTCACAATTACGATATTTGCTTGACCTCACAGTTTCTCACCAACTTATTACAGTACAGAACGCTGTATCTCGCTAAATGACATCGTTCTTTAAGGTTTCACGATACTTGCATGCGCTTTAACTAGAATATCAATATAAAGCAGTTTCGCACTTGTAACGACACAAGACGCAGTATCTGGCTAGTTTATGCCATTTTGTGTGCTTTCACAATATTTCACCTATCGCAGTTTCGTACTCGCAATAAAACAACACTATCTCGTGAGATGACATCGTTTTTGGTGGTTTCACGACGCTACGTAGCTCAAACTAACCTAACCTTCGCACTTCTATCGTTAGAAAACGTTTTATTCGCTACTTTACAATGTTTTCTACAAGATTACGACGGTTTCATGCGCTTTCACATTAGATATCGCAGTTCCCGACTTGTAATGGTGAAAAACACAGCATCTCACTAAGTGACATTGTTTAATGCGGTTTTAGCGCGGTTCATATCTTAACGTAACCTAACCTAACCTAACCTAATTTAACCTAACCTAACCTTACCTAACCCAACCTAACCTAATCTAACCTAACCAAACCTTACCTAACATAACCTAACCAAACCTAACCTAACCTAACCTAACGTAACCTAACCTAACCTAACCTAACCTAACCTAACCTAACCTAACCTAACGACGTTTGCAAGCGCTTTCACATTAGATATCGCAGTTCCCGACTTGTAATGGTGAAAAACCCTGCATCTCACTAAGTGACATTGTTTAATGCGGTTTTACGACGGTTGATATCTCAACCTAACCTAACATTCGCACTTGTATCTAAATACGCTCAATTACACTGTTTCGTTCACAATTACGATATTTGCTTGACCTCACAGTTTCTCACCAACTTATTACAGTACAGAACGCTGTATCTCGCTAAATGACATCGTTCTTTAAGGTTTCACGATACTTGCATGCGCTTTAACGAGAATATCACAATAAAGCAGTTTCGCACTTGTAACGGCACAAGACGCAGTATCTGGCTAGTTCATGCCTTTTTGTGCGCTTTCCCAATATTTCACCTATCCCAGTTTCGTACTCGCAATAAAACAACACTATCTCGTTAGATGACATCGTTTTTGGTGGTTTCACGACGCTACCTAGCTCAAACTAACCTAACCTTCGCACTTCTATTGTTAGAAAACGTTTTATTCGCTACTTTACAATGTTTTCTACAAGATTACGACGGTTTCATGCGCTCTCACATTAGATATCGCAGTTCCCGACTTGTAATGGTGAAAAACACAGCATCTTACTAAGTGACACTGTTTAATGCGGTTTTAGCGCGGTTCATATCTTAACCTAACCTAACCTAACCTAACCCAACCTAACCCAACTCAACCCAACCTAACCTAATCTAACCTAACCTAACCTAACCTAACCTAACCTAACGTAACCTAACCTAACCTAACCTAACCTAACCTAACCTAACATAACCTAACGACGTTTGCAAGCGCTTTCACATTAAATATCGCAGTTCCCGACTTGTAATGGTGAAAAACACTGCATCTCACTAAGTGACATTGTTTAATGTGGTTTTACGACGGTTCATATCTTAACCTAACCTGACATTCGCACTTGTATCTAAAAACGCTCTATTACACTGTTATGTTCACAATTACGACATTTGCATAACCTCACAGTTTTTCACCAACTTATTGCAGTACAGAACGCTGTATCTCGCATACTGACATTGTTCTTTAAGGTTTCACGATGCTTGCATGCGCTTTAACGAGAATATCACAATAAAGCAGTTTCGCACTTGTAACGACACAAGACGCAGTATCTGGCTAGTTTATGCCATTTTGTGTGCTTTCACAATATTTCACCTATCGCAGTTTCGTACTCGCAATAAAACAACACTATCTCGTTAGATGACATCGTTTTTGGTGGTTTCACGACGCTACCTAGCTCAAACTAACCGAACCTTCGCACTTCTATCGTTAGAAAACGTTTTATTCGCTACTTTACAATGTTTTCTACAAGATTACGACGGTTTCATGCGCTTTCACATTAGATATCGCAGTTCCCGACTTGTAATGGTGAAAAACACAGCATCTCACTAAGTGACATTGTTTAATGCGGTTTTAGCGCGGTTCATATCTTAACCTAACCTAACCTTACCTAACCCAACCTAACCTAACCTAACCTAACCAAACCTTACCTAACATACCCTAACCTAACCTAACCTAACCTAACCAAACCTAACCTAACCTAACCTAACGTAACCTAACCTAACCTAACCTAACCTAACGACGGTTGCAAGCGCTTTCACATTAGATACCGCAGTTCCCGACTTGTAATGGTGAAAAACACTGCATCTCACTGAGTGACATTGTTTAATGCGGTTTTACGACGGTTGATATGTCAACCTAACCTAACATTCGCACTTGTATCTTAAGACGCTCAATTACACTGTTTCGTTCCCAATTACGATATTTGCTTGACCTCACAGTTTCTCACGAACTTATTACAGTACAGAACGCTGTATCTCGCTAAATGACATCGTTCTTTAAGGTTTCACGATACTTGCGTGCGCTTTACCGAGAATGTCACAACATAGCAGTTTCGCACTTGTAACGGTACAACACGCAGTATTTGGCTTGTTCATGCCGTTTTGTGTGCTTTCACAACATTTCACCTATCGCAGTTTAATACTCGCAATAAAACAACACTATCTCGTTAGATGACGTCGTTTTTGGTAGTTTCACGACGCTACCTAGCTTAAACTAACCTAACCTAACCTAACCTTCGCACTTCTATCGTTAGAAAACGTTTTACTCGCAACTTTACAATGTTTTCTACAAGATTACGACGGTTTCATGCGCTTTCACATTAGATATCGCAGTTCCCGACTTGTAATGTTGAAAAACACTACATCTCACTAAGTGACATTGTTTAATGCGGTTTTACGACGGTTGATATGTCAACCTAACCTAACATTCGCACTTGTATCTAAAGACGCTCAATTACACTGTTTCGTTCACAATTACGATATTTGCTTGACCTCACAGTTTCTCACCAACTTATTACAGTACAGAACGCTGTATCTCGCTAAATGACATCGTTCTTTAAGGTTTCACGATACTTGCATGCGCTTTAACGAGAATATCACAATAAAGCAGTTTCGCACTTGTAACGGCACAAGACGCAGTATCTGGCTAGTTCATGCCATTTTGTGTGCTTTCCCAATATTAAACCTATCGCAGTTTCGTACTCGCAATAAAACAACACTATCTCGTTAGATGACATCGTTTTTGGTGGTTTCACGACGCTACCTAGCTCAAACTAACCGAACCTTCGCACTTCTACGTTAGAAAACGTTTTATTCGCTACTTTACACTGTTTTCTACAAGATTACGACGGTTTCATGCGCTTTCACATTAGATATCGCAGTTCCCGATTTGTAATGGTGAAAAACACAGCATCTCACTAAGTGACATTGTTTAATGCGGTTTTAGCGCGGTTCATATCTTAACCTAACCTAACCTTACCTAACCCAACCTAACCTAACCTAACCTAACCAAACCTTACCTAACATACCCTAACCTAACCTAACCTAACCTAACCAAACCTAACCTAACCTAACCTAACCTAACCTAACCTAACGACGGTTGCAAGCGCTTTCACATTAGATACCGCAGTTCCCGACTTGTAATGGTGAAAAACACTGCATCTCACTGAGTGACATTGTTTAATGCGGTTTTACGACGGTTCATATCTGAACCTAACCTAACATTCGCACTTGTATCCAAAGACGCTCAATTACACTGTTTCGTTCACAATTACGATATTTGCTTGACCTCACAGTTTCTCACCAACCTATTACAGTACAGAACGCTGTATCTCGCTAAATGACATCGTTCTTTAAGGTTTCACGATACTTGCATGCGCTTTAACGAGAATATCAAAATAAAGCAGTTTCGCACTTGTAAAGACACAAGACGCAGTATCTGGCTAGTTTATGCCATTTTGTGTGCTTTCACAATATTTCACCTATCGCAGTTTCGTACTCGCAATAAAACAACACTATCTCGTTAGATGACATCGTTTTTGGTGGTTTCACAACGCTACGTAGCTCAAACTAACCTAACCTTCGCACTTCTATCGTTAGAAAACGTTTTATTCGCTACTTTACAATGTTTTCTACAAGATTACGACGGTTTCATGCGCTTTCACATTAGATATCGCAGTTCCCGACTTGTAATGGTGAAAAACACAGCATCTCACTAAGTGACATTGTTTAATGCGGTTTTAGCGCGGTTCATATCTTAACCTAACCTAACCTAACCTAACCTAATTTAACCTAACCTAACCTCACCTAACCCAACCTAACCTAACCTAACCAAACCTTACCTAACCTAACCTAACCTAACCCAACCTAACCTAACCTAACGTAACCTAACGACGTTTGCAAGCGCTTTCACATTAGATATCGCAGTTCCCGACTTGTAATGGTGAAAAACACTGCATCTCACTAAGTGACATTGTTTAATGCGGTTTTACGACGGTTCATATCTTAACCTAACCTAACATTCGTACTTGTATTGAAAAACGCTCTATTACACTGTTTCGTTCACAATTACGATATTTGCATAACCTCACAGTTTTTCACCAACTTATTGTAGTACAGAACGCTGTATCTCGCTAAATGACATCGTTCTTTAAGGTTTCACTATGCTTGCATGCGCTTTAACGAGAATATCACATTACAGCAGTTTCGCACTTGTAACGGTACAACACGCAGTATCTGGCTTGTTCAAGCCGTTTTGTGTACTTTCACAACATTTCACCTATTGCAGTTTCGTACATGCAATAAAACAACACTATCTCGTTAGATGACGTCCTTTTTGGTGGTCTCACGACGCTACATAGCTTAAACTAACATAACTCAAGCTAACCTTCCCACTTCTATCGTTAGAAAACGTTTTACTCGCAACTTTACAATGTTTTCTACAAGATTACGACGGTTTCATGCGCTTTCACATTAGATATCGTAGTTCCCGACTTGTAATGTTGAAAAACACTAAATCTTACTAAGTGACATTGTTTAATGCGGTTTTACGACGGTTCATACCTTAACCTAACGTAACCTAACCTAACCTAACCCAACCTAACCTAACATAACCTAACGTAACCTAACCTAACCTAACCCAACCTAACCTAACATAACCTAACCTAACCTAACCTAACCAAACCTAACCTAACCTAACCTAACCTTACCTAACCTAACCAAATTATCCTTACCTAACCTAACCTAACCTAACGTAACCTAACCTAACCTAACCTAACGTAACCTAACCTAACCTAACGTAACCTAACCTAACCTAACCTAACCCAACTCAACCCAACCTAACCTAACCTAACCTAACCTAACCTAACCTAACGACGGTTGCAAGCGCTTTCACATTCGATATCGCAGTTCCCGACTTTTAATGGTGAAAAACACTGCATCTCACTAATTGACATTGTTTAATGCGGTTTTACGACGGTTCATAACTTAACCTAACATTCGCACTTGTATCTAAAGACGCTCAATTACACTGTTTCGTTCACAATTACGATATTTGCTTGACCTCACAGTTTCTCACCGACTTATTACAGTACAGAACGCTGTATCTCGCTAAATGACATCGTTCTTTAAGGTTTCACGATACTTGCATGCGCTTTACCGAGAATGTCACAACATAGCAGTTTCGCACTTGTAACGGTACAACACGCAGTATTTGGCTTGTTCATGCCGTTTTGTGTGCTTTCACAACATTTTACCTATCGCAGTTTCGTACTCGCAATAAAACAACACTATCTCGTTAGATGACGTCGTTTTTGGTGGTTTCACGACGCTACCTAGCTTAAACTAACATAACTCAACCTAACATAACCTTCGCACTTCTATCGTTAGAAAACGTTTTACTCGCTACTTTACATTGCTTTCTACAACATTACGACAGTTTCAAGCGCTTTCACATTAGATATCGCAGTTCCCAACTTGTAAAGTTGAAAAACACTGCATCTCACTAAGTGACATTGTTTAATGCGGTTTTACGACGGTTCATACCTTAACCTAACGTAACCTAACCTAACCTAACCCAACCTAACCTAACATACCCTAACCTAACCTAACCTAACCTAACGTAACCTAACCTACCCTAACCTAACCTCACCTAACGACGTTTGCAAGCGCTTTCACATTAGATATCGCAGTTCCCGACTTGTAATGGTGAAAAACACTGCATCTCACTAAGTGACATTGTTTAATGCGGTTTTACGACGGTTCATATCTTAACCTAACCTAACATTCGTACTTGTATTGAAAAACGCTCTATTACACTGTTTCGTTCACAATTACGATATTTGCATAACCTCACAGTTTTTCACCAACTTATAGCAGTACAGAACGCTGTATCTCGCTAAATGACATTGTTCTTTGAGGTTTCACGATGCTTGCATGCGCTTTAACGAGAATATCACAATATAGCAGTTTCGCACTTGTAACGGTAGAACACGCAGTATTTGGCTTGTTCATGCCGTTTTGTGTACTTTCACAACATTTCACCTATCGCAGTTTAATACTCGCAATAAAACAACACTATCTCGTTAGATGACGTCGTTTTTTGGTAGTTTCACGACGCTACCTAGCTTAAACTAACCTAACCTAACCTAACCTTCGCACTTCTATCGTTAGAAAACGTTTTACTCGCAACTTTACAATGTTTTCTACAAGATTACGACGGTTTCATGCGCTTTCACATTAGATATTGCAGTTCCCCACTTTTAATGGTGAAAAACACTGCATCTCACTAAGTGACATTGTTTAATGCGGTTTTACGACGGTTGATATGTCAACCTAACCTAACATTCGCACTTGTATCCAAAGACGCTCAATTACACTGTTTCGTTCACAATTACGATATTTGCTTGACCTCACAGTTTCTCACCAACTTATTACAGTACAGAACGCTGTATCTCGCTAAATGACATCGTTCTTTAAGGTTTCACGATACTTGCATGCGCTTTAACTAGAATATCAATATAAAGCAGTTTCGCACTTGTAACGACACAAGACGCAGTATCTGGCTAGTTTATGCCATTTTGTGTGCTTTCACAATATTTCACCTATCGCAGTTTCGTACTCGCAATAAAACAACACTATCTCGTGAGATGACATCGTTTTTGGTGGTTTCACGACGCTACGTAGCTCAAACTAACCTAACCTTCGCACTTCTATCGTTAGAAAACGTTTTATTCGCTACTTTACAATGTTTTCTACAAGATTACGACGGTTTCATGCGCTTTCACATTAGATATCGCAGTTCCCGACTTGTAATGGTGAAAAACACAGCATCTCACTAAGTGACATTGTTTAATGCGGTTTTAGCGCGGTTCATATCTTAACGTAACCTAACCTAACCTAACCTAATTTAACCTAACCTAACCTTACCTAACCCAACCTAACCTAATCTAACCTAACCAAACCTTACCTAACATAACCTAACCAAACCTAACCTAACCTAACCTAACGTAACCTAACCTAACCTAACCTAACCTAACCTAACCTAACCTAACCTAACGACGTTTGCAAGCGCTTTCACATTAGATATCGCAGTTCCCGACTTGTAATGGTGAAAAACCCTGCATCTCACTAAGTGACATTGTTTAATGCGGTTTTACGACGGTTGATATCTCAACCTAACCTAACATTCGCACTTGTATCTAAATACGCTCAATTACACTGTTTCGTTCACAATTACGATATTTGCTTGACCTCACAGTTTCTCACCAACTTATTACAGTACAGAACGCTGTATCTCGCTAAATGACATCGTTCTTTAAGGTTTCACGATACTTGCATGCGCTTTAACGAGAATATCACAATAAAGCAGTTTCGCACTTGTAACGGCACAAGACGCAGTATCTGGCTAGTTCATGCCTTTTTGTGCGCTTTCCCAATATTTCACCTATCCCAGTTTCGTACTCGCAATAAAACAACACTATCTCGTTAGATGACATCGTTTTTGGTGGTTTCACGACGCTACCTAGCTCAAACTAACCTAACCTTCGCACTTCTATTGTTAGAAAACGTTTTATTCGCTACTTTACAATGTTTTCTACAAGATTACGACGGTTTCATGCGCTCTCACATTAGATATCGCAGTTCCCGACTTGTAATGGTGAAAAACACAGCATCTTACTAAGTGACACTGTTTAATGCGGTTTTAGCGCGGTTCATATCTTAACCTAACCTAACCTAACCTAACCCAACCTAACCCAACTCAACCCAACCTAACCTAATCTAACCTAACCTAACCTAACCTAACCTAACCTAACGTAACCTAACCTAACCTAACCTAACCTAACCTAACATAACCTAACGACGTTTGCAAGCGCTTTCACATTAAATATCGCAGTTCCCGACTTGTAATGGTGAAAAACACTGCATCTCACTAAGTGACATTGTTTAATGTGGTTTTACGACGGTTCATATCTTAACCTAACCTGACATTCGCACTTGTATCTAAAAACGCTCTATTACACTGTTATGTTCACAATTACGACATTTGCATAACCTCACAGTTTTTCACCAACTTATTGCAGTACAGAACGCTGTATCTCGCATACTGACATTGTTCTTTAAGGTTTCACGATGCTTGCATGCGCTTTAACGAGAATATCACAATAAAGCAGTTTCGCACTTGTAACGACACAAGACGCAGTATCTGGCTAGTTTATGCCATTTTGTGTGCTTTCACAATATTTCACCTATCGCAGTTTCGTACTCGCAATAAAACAACACTATCTCGTTAGATGACATCGTTTTTGGTGGTTTCACGACGCTACCTAGCTCAAACTAACCGAACCTTCGCACTTCTATCGTTAGAAAACGTTTTATTCGCTACTTTACAATGTTTTCTACAAGATTACGACGGTTTCATGCGCTTTCACATTAGATATCGCAGTTCCCGACTTGTAATGGTGAAAAACACAGCATCTCACTAAGTGACATTGTTTAATGCGGTTTTAGCGCGGTTCATATCTTAACCTAACCTAACCTTACCTAACCCAACCTAACCTAACCTAACCTAACCAAACCTTACCTAACATACCCTAACCTAACCTAACCTAACCTAACCAAACCTAACCTAACCTAACCTAACGTAACCTAACCTAACCTAACCTAACCTAACGACGGTTGCAAGCGCTTTCACATTAGATACCGCAGTTCCCGACTTGTAATGGTGAAAAACACTGCATCTCACTGAGTGACATTGTTTAATGCGGTTTTACGACGGTTGATATGTCAACCTAACCTAACATTCGCACTTGTATCTTAAGACGCTCAATTACACTGTTTCGTTCCCAATTACGATATTTGCTTGACCTCACAGTTTCTCACGAACTTATTACAGTACAGAACGCTGTATCTCGCTAAATGACATCGTTCTTTAAGGTTTCACGATACTTGCGTGCGCTTTACCGAGAATGTCACAACATAGCAGTTTCGCACTTGTAACGGTACAACACGCAGTATTTGGCTTGTTCATGCCGTTTTGTGTGCTTTCACAACATTTCACCTATCGCAGTTTAATACTCGCAATAAAACAACACTATCTCGTTAGATGACGTCGTTTTTGGTAGTTTCACGACGCTACCTAGCTTAAACTAACCTAACCTAACCTAACCTTCGCACTTCTATCGTTAGAAAACGTTTTACTCGCAACTTTACAATGTTTTCTACAAGATTACGACGGTTTCATGCGCTTTCACATTAGATATCGCAGTTCCCGACTTGTAATGTTGAAAAACACTACATCTCACTAAGTGACATTGTTTAATGCGGTTTTACGACGGTTGATATGTCAACCTAACCTAACATTCGCACTTGTATCTAAAGACGCTCAATTACACTGTTTCGTTCACAATTACGATATTTGCTTGACCTCACAGTTTCTCACCAACTTATTACAGTACAGAACGCTGTATCTCGCTAAATGACATCGTTCTTTAAGGTTTCACGATACTTGCATGCGCTTTAACGAGAATATCACAATAAAGCAGTTTCGCACTTGTAACGGCACAAGACGCAGTATCTGGCTAGTTCATGCCATTTTGTGTGCTTTCCCAATATTAAACCTATCGCAGTTTCGTACTCGCAATAAAACAACACTATCTCGTTAGATGACATCGTTTTTGGTGGTTTCACGACGCTACCTAGCTCAAACTAACCGAACCTTCGCACTTCTACGTTAGAAAACGTTTTATTCGCTACTTTACACTGTTTTCTACAAGATTACGACGGTTTCATGCGCTTTCACATTAGATATCGCAGTTCCCGATTTGTAATGGTGAAAAACACAGCATCTCACTCAGTGACATTGTTTAATGCGGTTTTAGCGCGGTTCATATCTTAACCTAACCTAACCTTACCTAACCCAACCTAACCTAACCTAACCTAACCAAACCTTACCTAACATACCCTAACCTAACCTAACCTAACCTAACCAAACCTAACCTAACCTAACCTAACCTAACCTAACCTAACCTAACGACGGTTGCAAGCGCTTTCACATTAGATACCGCAGTTCCCGACTTGTAATGGTGAAAAACACTGCATCTCACTGAGTGACATTGTTTAATGCGGTTTTACGACGGTTCATATCTGAACCTAACCTAACATTCGCACTTGTATCCAAAGACGCTCAATTACACTGTTTCGTTCACAATTACGATATTTGCTTGACCTCACAGTTTCTCACCAACCTATTACAGTACAGAACGCTGTATCTCGCTAAATGACATCGTTCTTTAAGGTTTCACGATACTTGCATGCGCTTTAACGAGAATATCAAAATAAAGCAGTTTCGCACTTGTAAAGACACAAGACGCAGTATCTGGCTAGTTTATGCCATTTTGTGTGCTTTCACAATATTTCACCTATCGCAGTTTCGTACTCGCAATAAAACAACACTATCTCGTTAGATGACATCGTTTTTGGTGGTTTCACGACGCTACGTAGCTCAAACTAACCTAACCTTCGCACTTCTATCGTTAGAAAACGTTTTATTCGCTACTTTACAATGTTTTCTACAAGATTACGACGGTTTCATGCGCTTTCACATTAGATATCGCAGTTCCCGACTTGTAATGGTGAAAAACACAGCATCTCACTAAGTGACATTGTTTAATGCGGTTTTAGCGCGGTTCATATCTTAACCTAACCTAACCTAACCTAACCTAATTTAACCTAACCTAACCTCACCTAACCCAACCTAACCTAACCTAACCAAACCTTACCTAACCTAACCTAACCTAACCTAACCTAACCTAACCTAACGACGTTTGCAAGAGCTTTCACATTAGATATCGCAGTTCCCGACTTGTAATGGTGAAAAACACAGCATCTCACTAAGTGACATTGGTTATTGCGGTTTTAGCGCGGTTCATATCTTAACCTAACCTAACCTAACCTAACCCAACCTAACCTAACCTAACGTAACCTAACGACGTTTGCAAGCGCTTTCACATTAGATATCGCAGTTCCCGACTTGTAATGGTGAAAAACACTGCATCTCACTAAGTGACATTGTTTAATGCGGTTTTACGACGGTTCATATCTTAACCTAACCTAACATTCGTACTTGTATTGAAAAACGCTCTATTACACTGTTTCGTTCACAATTACGATATTTGCATAACCTCACAGTTTTTCACCAACTTATTGTAGTACAGAACGCTGTATCTCGCTAAATGACATCGTTCTTTAAGGTTTCACTATGCTTGCATGCGCTTTAACGAGAATATCACATTACAGCAGTTTCGCACTTGTAACGGTACAACACGCAGTATCTGGCTTGTTCAAGCCGTTTTGTGTACTTTCACAACATTTCACCTATTGCAGTTTCGTACATGCAATAAAACAACACTATCTCGTTAGATGACGTCCTTTTTGGTGGTCTCACGACGCTACATAGCTTAAACTAACATAACTCAAGCTAACCTTCCCACTTCTATCGTTAGAAAACGTTTTACTCGCAACTTTACAATGTTTTCTACAAGATTACGACGGTTTCATGCGCTTTCACATTAGATATCGTAGTTCCCGACTTGTAATGTTGAAAAACACTAAATCTTACTAAGTGACATTGTTTAATGCGGTTTTACGACGGTTCATACCTTAACCTAACGTAACCTAACCTAACCTAACCCAACCTAACCTAACATAACCTAACGTAACCTAACCTAACCTAACCCAACCTAACCTAACATAACCTAACCTAACCTAACCTAACCAAACCTAACCTAACCTAACCTAACCTTACCTAACCTAACCAAATTATCCTTACCTAACCTAACCTAACCTAACGTAACCTAACCTAACCTAACCTAACGTAACCTAACCTAACCTAACGTAACCTAACCTAACCTAACCTAACCCAACTCAACCCAACCTAACCTAACCTAACCTAACCTAACCTAACCTAACCTAACGACGGTTGCAAGCGCTTTCACATTCGATATCGCAGTTCCCGACTTTTAATGGTGAAAAACACTGCATCTCACTAATTGACATTGTTTAATGCGGTTTTACGACGGTTCATAACTTAACCTAACATTTGCACTTGTATCTAAAGACGCTCAATTACACTGTTTCGTTCACAATTACGATATTTGCTTGACCTCACAGTTTCTCACCAACTTATTACAGTACAGAACGCTGTATCTCGCTAAATGACATCGTTCTTTAAGGTTTCACGATACTTGCATGCGCTTTACCGAGAATGTCACAACATAGCAGTTTCGCACTTGTAACGGTACAACACGCAGTATTTGGCTTGTTCATGCCGTTTTGTGTGCTTTCACAACATTTTACCTATCGCAGTTTCGTACTCGCAATAAAACAACACTATCTCGTTAGATGACGTCGTTTTTGGTGGTTTCACGACGCTACCTAGCTTAAACTAACATAACTCAACCTAACATAACCTTCGCACTTCTATCGTTAGAAAACGTTTTACTCGCTACTTTACATTGCTTTCTACAACATTACGACAGTTTCAAGCGCTTTCACATTAGATATCGCAGTTCCCAACTTGTAAAGTTGAAAAACACTGCATCTCACTAAGTGACATTGTTTAATGCGGTTTTACGACGGTTCATACCTTAACCTAACGTAACCTAACCTAACCTAACCCAACCTAACCTAACATACCCTAACCTAACCTAACCTAACCTAACGTAACCTAACCTACCCTAACCTAACCTCACCTAACGACGTTTGCAAGCGCTTTCACATTAGATATCGCAGTTCCCGACTTGTAATGGTGAAAAACACTGCATCTCACTAAGTGACATTGTTTAATGCGGTTTTACGACGGTTCATATCTTAACCTAACCTAACATTCGTACTTGTATTGAAAAACGCTCTATTACACTGTTTCGTTCACAATTACGATATTTGCATAACCTCACAGTTTTTCACCAACTTATAGCAGTACAGAACGCTGTATCTCGCTAAATGACATTGTTCTTTGAGGTTTCACGATGCTTGCATGCGCTTTAACGAGAATATCACAATATAGCAGTTTCGCACTTGTAACGGTAGAACACGCAGTATTTGGCTTGTTCATGCCGTTTTGTGTACTTTCACAACATTTCACCTATCGCAGTTTAATACTCGCAATAAAACAACACTATCTCGTTAGATGACATCGTTTTTGGTGGTTTCACGACGCTACCTAGCTCAAACTAACCTAACCTTCGCACTTCTATTGTTAGAAAACGTTTTATTCGCTACTTTACAATGTTTTCTACAAGATTACGACGGTTTCATGCGCTCTCACATTAGATATCGCAGTTCCCGACTTGTAATGGTGAAAAACACAGCATCTTACTAAGTGACACTGTTTAATGCGGTTTTAGCGCGGTTCATATCTTAACCTAACCTAACCTAACCTAACCCAACCTAACCCAACTCAACCCAACCTAACCTAATCTAACCTAACCTAACCTAACCTAACCTAACCTAACGTAACCTAACCTAACCTAACCTAACCTAACCTAACATAACCTAACGACGTTTGCAAGCGCTTTCACATTAAATATCGCAGTTCCCGACTTGTAATGGTGAAAAACACTGCATCTCACTAAGTGACATTGTTTAATGTGGTTTTACGACGGTTCATATCTTAACCTAACCTGACATTCGCACTTGTATCTAAAAACGCTCTATTACACTGTTATGTTCACAATTACGACATTTGCATAACCTCACAGTTTTTCACCAACTTATTGCAGTACAGAACGCTGTATCTCGCATACTGACATTGTTCTTTAAGGTTTCACGATGCTTGCATGCGCTTTAACGAGAATATCACAATAAAGCAGTTTCGCACTTGTAACGACACAAGACGCAGTATCTGGCTAGTTTATGCCATTTTGTGTGCTTTCACAATATTTCACCTATCGCAGTTTCGTACTCGCAATAAAACAACACTATCTCGTTAGATGACATCGTTTTTGGTGGTTTCACGACGCTACCTAGCTCAAACTAACCGAACCTTCGCACTTCTATCGTTAGAAAACGTTTTATTCGCTACTTTACAATGTTTTCTACAAGATTACGACGGTTTCATGCGCTTTCACATTAGATATCGCAGTTCCCGACTTGTAATGGTGAAAAACACAGCATCTCACTAAGTGACATTGTTTAATGCGGTTTTAGCGCGGTTCATATCTTAACCTAACCTAACCTTACCTAACCCAACCTAACCTAACCTAACCTAACCAAACCTTACCTAACATACCCTAACCTAACCTAACCTAACCTAACCAAACCTAACCTAACCTAACCTAACGTAACCTAACCTAACCTAACCTAACGACGGTTGCAAGCGCTTTCACATTAGATACCGCAGTTCCCGACTTGTAATGGTGAAAAACACTGCATCTCACTGAGTGACATTGTTTAATGCGGTTTTACGACGGTTGATATGTCAACCTAACCTAACATTCGCACTTGTATCTTAAGACGCTCAATTACACTGTTTCGTTCCCAATTACGATATTTGCTTGACCTCACAGTTTCTCACGAACTTATTACAGTACAGAACGCTGTATCTCGCTAAATGACATCGTTCTTTAAGGTTTCACGATACTTGCGTGCGCTTTACCGAGAATGTCACAACATAGCAGTTTCGCACTTGTAACGGTACAACACGCAGTATTTGGCTTGTTCATGCCGTTTTGTGTGCTTTCACAACATTTCACCTATCGCAGTTTAATACTCGCAATAAAACAACACTATCTCGTTAGATGACGTCGTTTTTGGTAGTTTCACGACGCTACCTAGCTTAAACTAACCTAACCTAACCTAACCTTCGCACTTCTATCGTTAGAAAACGTTTTACTCGCAACTTTACAATGTTTTCTACAAGATTACGACGGTTTCATGCGCTTTCACATTAGATATCGCAGTTCCCGACTTGTAATGTTGAAAAACACTACATCTCACTAAGTGACATTGTTTAATGCGGTTTTACGACGGTTGATATGTCAACCTAACCTAACATTCGCACTTGTATCTAAAGACGCTCAATTACACTGTTTCGTTCACAATTACGATATTTGCTTGACCTCACAGTTTCTCACCAACTTATTACAGTACAGAACGCTGTATCTCGCTAAATGACATCGTTCTTTAAGGTTTCACGATACTTGCATGCGCTTTAACGAGAATATCACAATAAAGCAGTTTCGCACTTGTAACGGCACAAGACGCAGTATCTGGCTAGTTCATGCCATTTTGTGTGCTTTCCCAATATTAAACCTATCGCAGTTTCGTACTCGCAATAAAACAACACTATCTCGTTAGATGACATCGTTTTTGGTGGTTTCACGACGCTACCTAGCTCAAACTAACCGAACCTTCGCACTTCTACGTTAGAAAACGTTTTATTCGCTACTTTACACTGTTTTCTACAAGATTACGACGGTTTCATGCGCTTTCACATTAGATATCGCAGTTCCCGATTTGTAATGGTGAAAAACACAGCATCTCACTCAGTGACATTGTTTAATGCGGTTTTAGCGCGGTTCATATCTTAACCTAACCTAACCTTACCTAACCCAACCTAACCTAACCTAACCTAACCAAACCTTACCTAACATACCCTAACCTAACCTAACCTAACCTAACCAAACCTAACCTAACCTAACCTAACCAAACCTAACCTAACCTAACGACGGTTGCAAGCGCTTTCACATTAGATACCGCAGTTCCCGACTTGTAATGGTGAAAAACACTGCATCTCACTGAGTGACATTGTTTAATGCGGTTTTACGACGGTTCATATCTGAACCTAACCTAACATTCGCACTTGTATCCAAAGACGCTCAATTACACTGTTTCGTTCACAATTACGATATTTGCTTGACCTCACAGTTTCTCACCAACCTATTACAGTACAGAACGCTGTATCTCGCTAAATGACATCGTTCTTTAAGGTTTCACGATACTTGCATGCGCTTTAACGAGAATATCAAAATAAAGCAGTTTCGCACTTGTAAAGACACAAGACGCAGTATCTGGCTAGTTTATGCCATTTTGTGTGCTTTCACAATATTTCACCTATCGCAGTTTCGTACTCGCAATAAAACAACACTATCTCGTTAGATGACATCGTTTTTGGTGGTTTCACGACGCTACGTAGCTCAAACTAACCTAACCTTCGCACTTCTATCGTTAGAAAACGTTTTATTCGCTACTTTACAATGTTTTCTACAAGATTACGACGGTTTCATGCGCTTTCACATTAGATATCGCAGTTCCCGACTTGTAATGGTGAAAAACACAGCATCTCACTAAGTGACATTGTTTAATGCGGTTTTAGCGCGGTTCATATCTTAACCTAACCTAACCTAACCTAACCTAATTTAACCTAACCTAACCTCACCTAACCCAACCTAACCTAACCTAACCAAACCTTACCTAACCTAACCTAACCTAACCTAACCTAACCTAACCTAACCTAACCTAACGACGTTTGCAAGAGCTTTCACATTAGATATCGCAGTTCCCGACTTGTAATGGTGAAAAACACAGCATCTCACTAAGTGACATTGGTTATTGCGGTTTTAGCGCGGTTCATATCTTAACCTAACCTAACCTAACCTAACCCAACCTAACCTAACCTAACGTAACCTAACGACGTTTGCAAGCGCTTTCACATTAGATATCGCAGTTCCCGACTTGTAATGGTGAAAAACACTGCATCTCACTAAGTGACATTGTTTAATGCGGTTTTACGACGGTTCATATCTTAACCTAACATAACATTCGTACTTGTATTGAAAAACGCTCTATTACACTGTTTCGTTCACAATTACGATATTTGCATAACCTCACAGTTTTTCACCAACTTATTGTAGTACAGAACGCTGTATCTCGCTAAATGACATCGTTCTTTAAGGTTTCACTATGCTTGCATGCGCTTTAACGAGAATATCACATTACAGCAGTTTCGCACTTGTAACGGTACAACACGCAGTATCTGGCTTGTTCAAGCCGTTTTGTGTACTTTCACAACATTTCACCTATTGCAGTTTCGTACATGCAATAAAACAACACTATCTCGTTAGATGACGTCCTTTTTGGTGGTCTCACGACGCTACATAGCTTAAACTAACATAACTCAAGCTAACCTTCCCACTTCTATCGTTAGAAAACGTTTTACTCGCAACTTTACAATGTTTTCTACAAGATTACGACGGTTTCATGCGCTTTCACATTAGATATCGTAGTTCCCGACTTGTAATGTTGAAAAACACTAAATCTTACTAAGTGACATTGTTTAATGCGGTTTTACGACGGTTCATACCTTAACCTAACGTAACCTAACCTAACCTAACCCAACCTAACCTAACATAACCTAACGTAACCTAACCTAACCTAACCCAACCTAACCTAACATAACCTAACCTAACCTAACCTAACCAAACCTAACCTAACCTAACCTAACCTTACCTAACCTAACCAAATTATCCTTACCTAACCTAACCTAACCTAACGTAACCTAACCTAACCTAACCTAACGTAACCTAACCTAACCTAACGTAACCTAACCTAACCTAACCTAACCCAACTCAACCCAACCTAACCTAACCTAACCTAACCTAACCTAACCTAACGACGGTTGCAAGCGCTTTCACATTCGATATCGCAGTTCCCGACTTTTAATGGTGAAAAACACTGCATCTCACTAATTGACATTGTTTAATGCGGTTTTACGACGGTTCATAACTTAACCTAACATTCGCACTTGTATCTAAAGACGCTCAATTACACTGTTTCGTTCACAATTACGATATTTGCTTGACCTCACAGTTTCTCACCAACTTATTACAGTACAGAACGCTGTATCTCGCTAAATGACATCGTTCTTTAAGGTTTCACGATACTTGCATGCGCTTTACCGAGAATGTCACAACATAGCAGTTTCGCACTTGTAACGGTACAACACGCAGTATTTGGCTTGTTCATGCCGTTTTGTGTGCTTTCACAACATTTTACCTATCGCAGTTTCGTACTCGCAATAAAACAACACTATCTCGTTAGATGACGTCGTTTTTGGTGGTTTCACGACGCTACCTAGCTTAAACTAACATAACTCAACCTAACATAACCTTCGCACTTCTATCGTTAGAAAACGTTTTACTCGCTACTTTACATTGCTTTCTACAACATTACGACAGTTTCAAGCGCTTTCACATTAGATATCGCAGTTCCCAACTTGTAAAGTTGAAAAACACTGCATCTCACTAAGTGACATTGTTTAATGCGGTTTTACGACGGTTCATACCTTAACCTAACGTAACCTAACCTAACCTAACCCAACCTAACCTAACATACCCTAACCTAACCTAACCTAACCTAACGTAACCTAACCTACCCTAACCTAACCTCACCTAACGACGTTTGCAAGCGCTTTCACATTAGATATCGCAGTTCCCGACTTGTAATGGTGAAAAACACTGCATCTCACTAAGTGACATTGTTTAATGCGGTTTTACGACGGTTCATATCTTAACCTAACCTAACATTCGTACTTGTATTGAAAAACGCTCTATTACACTGTTTCGTTCACAATTACGATATTTGCATAACCTCACAGTTTTTCACCAACTTATAGCAGTACAGAACGCTGTATCTCGCTAAATGACATTGTTCTTTGAGGTTTCACGATGCTTGCATGCGCTTTAACGAGAATATCACAATATAGCAGTTTCGCACTTGTAACGGTAGAACACGCAGTATTTGGCTTGTTCATGCCGTTTTGTGTACTTTCACAACATTTCACCTATCGCAGTTTAATACTCGCAATAAAACAACACTATCTCGTTAGATGACGTCGTTTTTTGGTAGTTTCACGACGCTACCTAGCTTAAACTAACCTAACCTAACCTAACCTTCGCACTTCTATCGTTAGAAAACGTTTTACTCACAACTTTACAATGTTTTCTACAAGATTACGACGGTTTCATGCGCTTTCACATTAGATATTGCAGTTCCCCACTTTTAATGGTGAAAAACACTGCATCTCACTAAGTGACATTGTTTAATGCGGTTTTACGACGGTTGATATGTCAACCTAACCTAACATTCGCACTTGTATCCAAAGACGCTCAATTACACTGTTTCGTTCACAATTACGATATTTGCTTGACCTCACAGTTTCTCACCAACTTATTACAGTACAGAACGCTGTATCTCGCTAAATGACATCGTTCTTTAAGGTTTCACGATACTTGCATGCGCTTTAACTAGAATATCAATATAAAGCAGTTTCGCACTTGTAACGACACAAGACGCAGTATCTGGCTAGTTTATGCCATTTTGTGTGCTTTCACAATATTTCACCTATCGCAGTTTCGTACTCGCAATAAAACAACACTATCTCGTGAGATGACATCGTTTTTGGTGGTTTCACGACGCTACGTAGCTCAAACTAACCGAACCTTCGCACTTCTATCGTTAGAAAACGTTTTATTCGCTACTTTACAATGTTTTCTACAAGATTACGACGGTTTCATGCGCTTTCACATTAGATATCGCAGTTCCCGACTTGTAATGGTGAAAAACACAGCATCTCACTAAGTGACATTGTTTAATGCGGTTTTAGCGCGGTTCATATCTTAACCTAACCTAACCTTACCTAACCCAACCTAACCTAACCTAACCTAACCAAACCTTACCTAACATACCCTAACCTAACCTAACCTAACCTAACCAAACCTAACCTAACCTAACCTAACGTAACCTAACCTAACCTAACCTAACCTAACGACGGTTGCAAGCGCTTTCACATTAGATACCGCAGTTCCCGACTTGTAATGGTGAAAAACACTGCATCTCACTGAGTGACATTGTTTAATGCGGTTTTACGACGGTTGATATGTCAACCTAACCTAACATTCGCACTTGTATCTTAAGACGCTCAATTACACTGTTTCGTTCCCAATTACGATATTTGCTTGACCTCACAGTTTCTCACGAACTTATTACAGTACAGAACGCTGTATCTCGCTAAATGACATCGTTCTTTAAGGTTTCACGATACTTGCGTGCGCTTTACCGAGAATGTCACAACATAGCAGTTTCGCACTTGTAACGGTACAACACGCAGTATTTGGCTTGTTCATGCCGTTTTGTGTGCTTTCACAACATTTCACCTATCGCAGTTTAATACTCGCAATAAAACAACACTATCTCGTTAGATGACGTCGTTTTTGGTAGTTTCACGACGCTACCTAGCTTAAACTAACCTAACCTAACCTAACCTTCGCACTTCTATCGTTAGAAAACGTTTTACTCGCAACTTTACAATGTTTTCTACAAGATTACGACGGTTTCATGCGCTTTCACATTAGATATCGCAGTTCCCGACTTGTAATGTTGAAAAACACTACATCTCACTAAGTGACATTGTTTAATGCGGTTTTACGACGGTTGATATGTCAACCTAACCTAACATTCGCACTTGTATCTAAAGACGCTCAATTACACTGTTTCGTTCACAATTACGATATTTGCTTGACCTCACAGTTTCTCACCAACTTATTACAGTACAGAACGCTGTATCTCGCTAAATGACATCGTTCTTTAAGGTTTCACGATACTTGCATGCGCTTTAACGAGAATATCACAATAAAGCAGTTTCGCACTTGTAACGGCACAAGACGCAGTATCTGGCTAGTTCATGCCATTTTGTGTGCTTTCCCAATATTAAACCTATCGCAGTTTCGTACTCGCAATAAAACAACACTATCTCGTTAGATGACATCGTTTTTGGTGGTTTCACGACGCTACCTAGCTCAAACTAACCGAACCTTCGCACTTCTACGTTAGAAAACGTTTTATTCGCTACTTTACACTGTTTTCTACAAGATTACGACGGTTTCATGCGCTTTCACTTTAGATATCGCAGTTCCCGATTTGTAATGGTGAAAAACACAGCATCTCACTAAGTGACATTGTTTAATGCGGTTTTAGCGCGGTTCATATCTTAACCTAACCTAACCTTACCTAACCCAACCTAACCTAACCTAACCTAACCAAACCTTACCTAACATACCCTAACCTAACCTAACCTAACCTAACCAAACCTAACCTAACCTAACCTAACCTAACCTAACCTAACCTAACGACGGTTGCAAGCGCTTTCACATTAGATACCGCAGTTCCCGACTTGTAATGGTGAAAAACACTGCATCTCACTGAGTGACATTGTTTAATGCGGTTTTACGACGGTTCATATCTGAACCTAACCTAACATTCGCACTTGTATCCAAAGACGCTCAATTACACTGTTTCGTTCACAATTACGATATTTGCTTGACCTCACAGTTTCTCACCAACCTATTACAGTACAGAACGCTGTATCTCGCTAAATGACATCGTTCTTTAAGGTTTCACGATACTTGCATGCGCTTTAACGAGAATATCAAAATAAAGCAGTTTCGCACTTGTAAAGACACAAGACGCAGTATCTGGCTAGTTTATGCCATTTTGTGTGCTTTCACAATATTTCACCTATCGCAGTTTCGTACTCGCAATAAAACAACACTATCTCGTTAGATGACATCGTTTTTGGTGGTTTCACGACGCTACGTAGCTCAAACTAACCTAACCTTCGCACTTCTATCGTTAGAAAACGTTTTATTCGCTACTTTACAATGTTTTCTACAAGATTACGACGGTTTCATGCGCTTTCACATTAGATATCGCAGTTCCCGACTTGTAATGGTGAAAAACACAGCATCTCACTAAGTGACATTGTTTAATGCGGTTTTAGCGCGGTTCATATCTTAACCTAACCTAACCTAACCTAACCTAATTTAACCTAACCTAACCTCACCTAACCCAACCTAACCTAACCTAACCAAACCTTACCTAACCTAACCTAACCTAACCCAACCTAACCTAACCTAACGTAACCTAACGACGTTTGCAAGCGCTTTCACATTAGATATCGCAGTTCCCGACTTGTAATGGTGAAAAACACTGCATCTCACTAAGTGACATTGTTTAATGCGGTTTTACGACGGTTCATATCTTAACCTAACCTAACATTCGTACTTGTATTGAAAAACGCTCTATTACACTGTTTCGTTCACAATTACGATATTTGCATAACCTCACAGTTTTTCACCAACTTATTGTAGTACAGAACGCTGTATCTCGCTAAATGACATCGTTCTTTAAGGTTTCACTTAGCTTGCATGCGCTTTAACGAGAATATCACATTACAGCAGTTTCGCACTTGTAACGGTACAACACGCAGTATCTGGCTTGTTCAAGCCGTTTTGTGTACTTTCACAACATTTCACCTATTGCAGTTTCGTACATGCAATAAAACAACACTATCTCGTTAGATGACGTCCTTTTTGGTGGTCTCACGACGCTACATAGCTTAAACTAACATAACTCAAGCTAACCTTCCCACTTCTATCGTTAGAAAACGTTTTACTCGCAACTTTACAATGTTTTCTACAAGATTACGACGGTTTCATGCGCTTTCACATTAGATATCGTAGTTCCCGACTTGTAATGTTGAAAAACACTAAATCTTACTAAGTGACATTGTTTAATGCGGTTTTACGACGGTTCATACCTTAACCTAACGTAACCTAACCTAACCTAACCCAACCTAACCTAACATAACCTAACGTAACCTAACCTAACCTAACCCAACCTAACCTAACATAACCTAACCTAACCTAACCTAACCAAACCTAACCTAACCTAACCTAACCTTACCTAACCTAACCAAATTATCCTTACCTAACCTAACCTAACCTAACGTAACCTAACCTAACCTAACCTAACGTAACCTAACCTAACCTAACGTAACCTAACCTAACCTAACCTAACCCAACTCAACCCAACCTAACCTAACCTAACCTAACCTAACCTAACCTAACGACGGTTGCAAGCGCTTTCACATTCGATATCGCAGTTCCCGACTTTTAATGGTGAAAAACACTGCATCTCACTAATTGACATTGTTTAATGCGGTTTTACGACGGTTCATAACTTAACCTAACATTCGCACTTGTATCTAAAGACGCTCAATTACACTGTTTCGTTCACAATTACGATATTTGCTTGACCTCACAGTTTCTCACCAACTTATTACAGTACAGAACGCTGTATCTCGCTAAATGACATCGTTCTTTAAGGTTTCACGATACTTGCATGCGCTTTACCGAGAATGTCACAACATAGCAGTTTCGCACTTGTAACGGTACAACACGCAGTATTTGGCTTGTTCATGCCGTTTTGTGTGCTTTCACAACATTTTACCTATCGCAGTTTCGTACTCGCAATAAAACAACACTATCTCGTTAGATGACGTCGTTTTTGGTGGTTTCACGACGCTACCTAGCTTAAACTAACATAACTCAACCTAACATAACCTTCGCACTTCTATCGTTAGAAAACGTTTTACTCGCTACTTTACATTGCTTTCTACAACATTACGACAGTTTCAAGCGCTTTCACATTAGATATCGCAGTTCCCAACTTGTAAAGTTGAAAAACACTGCATCTCACTAAGTGACATTGTTTAATGCGGTTTTACGACGGTTCATACCTTAACCTAACGTAACCTAACCTAACCTAACCCAACCTAACCTAACATACCCTAACCTAACCTAACCTAACCTAACGTAACCTAACCTACCCTAACCTAACCTCACCTAACGACGTTTGCAAGCGCTTTCACATTAGATATCGCAGTTCCCGACTTGTAATGGTGAAAAACACTGCATCTCACTAAGTGACATTGTTTAATGCGGTTTTACGACGGTTCATATCTTAACCTAACCTAACATTCGTACTTGTATTGAAAAACGCTCTATTACACTGTTTCGTTCACAATTACGATAATTGCATAACCTCACAGTTTTTCACCAACTTATAGCAGTACAGAACGCTGTATCTCGCTAAATGACATTGTTCTTTGAGGTTTCACGATGCTTGCATGCGCTTTAACGAGAATATCACAATATAGCAGTTTCGCACTTGTAACGGTAGAACACGCAGTATTTGGCTTGTTCATGCCGTTTTGTGTACTTTCACAACATTTCACCTATCGCAGTTTAATACTCGCAATAAAACAACACTATCTCGTTAGATGACGTCGTTTTTTGGTAGTTTCACGACGCTACCTAGCTTAAACTAACCTAACCTAACCTAACCTTCGCACTTCTATCGTTAGAAAACGTTTTACTCGCAACTTTACAATGTTTTCTACAAGATTACGACGGTTTCATGCGCTTTCACATTAGATATTGCAGTTCCCCACTTTTAATGGTGAAAAACACTGCATCTCACTAAGTGACATTGTTTAATGCGGTTTTACGACGGTTGATATGTCAACCTAACCTAACATTCGCACTTGTATCCAAAGACGCTCAATTACACTGTTTCGTTCACAATTACGATATTTGCTTGACCTCACAGTTTCTCACCAACTTATTACAGTACAGAACGCTGTATCTCGCTAAATGACATCGTTCTTTAAGGTTTCACGATACTTGCATGCGCTTTAACTAGAATATCAATATAAAGCAGTTTCGCACTTGTAACGACACAAGACGCAGTATCTGGCTAGTTTATGCCATTTTGTGTGCTTTCACAATATTTCACCTATCGCAGTTTCGTACTCGCAATAAAACAACACTATCTCGTGAGATGACATCGTTTTTGGTGGTTTCACGACGCTACGTAGCTCAAACTAACCTAACCTTCGCACTTCTATCGTTAGAAAACGTTTTATTCGCTACTTTACAATGTTTTCTACAAGATTACGACGGTTTCATGCGCTTTCACATTAGATATCGCAGTTCCCGACTTGTAATGGTGAAAAACACAGCATCTCACTAAGTGACATTGTTTAATGCGGTTTTAGCGCGGTTCATATCTTAACGTAACCTAACCTAACCTAACCTAATTTAACCTAACCTAACCTTACCTAACCCAACCTAACCTAATCTAACCTAACCAAACCTTACCTAACATAACCTAACCAAACCTAACCTAACCTAACCTAACGTAACCTAACCTAACCTAACCTAACCTAACCTAACCTAACCTAACCTAACGACGTTTGCAAGCGCTTTCACATTAGATATCGCAGTTCCCGACTTGTAATGGTGAAAAACCCTGCATCTCACTAAGTGACATTGTTTAATGCGGTTTTACGACGGTTGATATCTCAACCTAACCTAACATTCGCACTTGTATCTAAATACGCTCAATTACACTGTTTCGTTCACAATTACGATATTTGCTTGACCTCACAGTTTCTCACCAACTTATTACAGTACAGAACGCTGTATCTCGCTAAATGACATCGTTCTTTAAGGTTTCACGATACTTGCATGCGCTTTAACGAGAATATCACAATAAAGCAGTTTCGCACTTGTAACGGCACAAGACGCAGTATCTGGCTAGTTCATGCCTTTTTGTGCGCTTTCCCAATATTTCACCTATCCCAGTTTCGTACTCGCAATAAAACAACACTATCTCGTTAGATGACATCGTTTTTGGTGGTTTCACGACGCTACCTAGCTCAAACTAACCTAACCTTCGCACTTCTATTGTTAGAAAACGTTTTATTCGCTACTTTACAATGTTTTCTACAAGATTACGACGGTTTCATGCGCTCTCACATTAGATATCGCAGTTCCCGACTTGTAATGGTGAAAAACACAGCATCTTACTAAGTGACACTGTTTAATGCGGTTTTAGCGCGGTTCATATCTTAACCTAACCTAACCTAACCTAACCCAACCTAACCCAACTCAACCCAACCTAACCTAATCTAACCTAACCTAACCTAACCTAACCTAACCTAACGTAACCTAACCTAACCTAACCTAACCTAACCTAACATAACCTAACGACGTTTGCAAGCGCTTTCACATTAAATATCGCAGTTCCCGACTTGTAATGGTGAAAAACACTGCATCTCACTAAGTGACATTGTTTAATGTGGTTTTACGACGGTTCATATCTTAACCTAACCTGACATTCGCACTTGTATCTAAAAACGCTCTATTACACTGTTATGTTCACAATTACGACATTTGCATAACCTCACAGTTTTTCACCAACTTATTGCAGT
This sequence comes from Rhipicephalus microplus, assembly GCF_043290135.1. Lineage (NCBI taxonomy): Eukaryota > Metazoa > Arthropoda > Arachnida > Ixodida > Ixodidae > Rhipicephalus > Rhipicephalus microplus. The sequence goes on from NW_027464682.1 coordinate 796,521, forward strand.
ACAGAACGCTGTATCTCGCATACTGACATTGTTCTTTAAGGTTTCACGATGCTTGCATGCGCTTTAACGAGAATATCACAATAAAGCAGTTTCGCACTTGTAACGACACAAGACGCAGTATCTGGCTAGTTTATGCCATTTTGTGTGCTTTCACAATATTTCACCTATCGCAGTTTCGTACTCGCAATAAAACAACACTATCTCGTTAGATGACATCGTTTTTGGTGGTTTCACGACGCTACCTAGCTCAAAGTAACCGAACCTTCGCACTTCTATCGTTAGAAAACGTTTTATTCGCTACTTTACAATGTTTTCTACAAGATTACGACGGTTTCATGCGCTTTCACATTAGATATCGCAGTTCCCGACTTGTAATGGTGAAAAACACAGCATCTCACTAAGTGACATTGTTTAATGCGGTTTTAGCGCGGTTCATATCTTAACCTAACCTAACCTTACCTAACCCAACCTAACCTAACCTAACCTAACCAAACCTTACCTAAAATACCCTAACCTAACCTAACCTAACCTAACCTAACCTAACCTAACGTAACCTAACCTAACCTAACCTAACCTAACGACGGTTGCAAGCGCTTTCACATTAGATACCGCAGTTCCCGACTTGTAATGGTGAAAAACACTGCATCTCACTGAGTGACATTGTTTAATGCGGTTTTACGACGGTTGATATGTCAACCTAACCTAACATTCGCACTTGTATCTTAAGACGCTCAATTACACTGTTTCGTTCCCAATTACGATATTTGCTTGACCTCACAGTTTCTCACGAACTTATTACAGTACAGAACGCTGTATCTCGCTAAATGACATCGTTCTTTAAGGTTTCACGATACTTGCGTGCGCTTTACCGAGAATGTCACAACATAGCAGTTTCGCACTTGTAACGGTACAACACGCAGTATTTGGCTTGTTCATGCCGTTTTGTGTGCTTTCACAACATTTCACCTATCGCAGTTTAATACTCGCAATAAAACAACACTATCTCGTTAGATGACGTCGTTTTTGGTAGTTTCACGACGCTACCTAGCTTAAACTAACCTAACCTAACCTAACCTTCGCACTTCTATCGTTAGAAAACGTTTTACTCGCAACTTTACAATGTTTTCTACAAGATTACGACGGTTTCATGCGCTTTCACATTAGATATCGCAGTTCCCGACTTGTAATGTTGAAAAACACTACATCTCACTAAGTGACATTGTTTAATGCGGTTTTACGACGGTTGATATGTCAACCTAACCTAACATTCGCACTTGTATCTAAAGACGCTCAATTACACTGTTTCGTTCACAATTACGATATTTGCTTGACCTCACAGTTTCTCACCAACTTATTACAGTACAGAACGCTGTATCTCGCTAAATGACATCGTTCTTTAAGGTTTCACGATACTTGCATGCGCTTTAACGAGAATATCACAATAAAGCAGTTTCGCACTTGTAACGGCACAAGACGCAGTATCTGGCTAGTTCATGCCATTTTGTGTGCTTTCCCAATATTAAACCTATCGCAGTTTCGTACTCGCAATAAAACAACACTATCTCGTTAGATGACATCGTTTTTGGTGGTTTCACGACGCTACCTAGCTCAAACTAACCGAACCTTCGCACTTCTACGTTAGAAAACGTTTTATTCGCTACTTTACACTGTTTTCTACAAGATTACGACGGTTTCATGCGCTTTCACATTAGATATCGCAGTTCCCGATTTGTAATGGTGAAAAACACAGCATCTCACTAAGTGACATTGTTTAATGCGGTTTTAGCGCGGTTCATATCTTAACCTAACCTAACCTTACCTAACCCAACCTAACCTAACCTAACCTAACCAAACCTTACCTAACATACCCTAACCTAACCTAACCTAACCTAACCAAACCTAACCTAACCTAACCTAACGACGGTTGCAAGCGCTTTCACATTAGATACCGCAGTTCCCGACTTGTAATGGTGAAAAACACTGCATCTCACTGAGTGACATTGTTTAATGCGGTTTTACGACGGTTCATATCTGAACCTAACCTAACATTCGCACTTGTATCCAAAGACGCTCAATTACACTGTTTCGTTCACAATTACGATATTTGCTTGACCTCACAGTTTCTCACCAACTTATTACAGTACAGAACGCTGTATCTCGCTAAATGACATCGTTCTTTAAGGTTTCACGATACTTGCATGCGCTTTAACGAGAATATCACAATAAAGCAGTTTCGCACTTGTAACGGCACAAGACGCAGTATCTGGCTAGTTCATGCCTTTTTGTGCGCTTTCCCAATATTTCACCTATCCCAGTTTCGTACTCGCAATAAAACAACACTATCTCGTTAGATGACATCGTTTTTGGTGGTTTCACGACGCTACCTAGCTCAAACTAACCTAACCTTCGCACTTCTATTGTTAGAAAACGTTTTATTCGCTACTTTACAATGTTTTCTACAAGATTACGACGGTTTCATGCGCTCTCACATTAGATATCGCAGTTCCCGACTTGTAATGGTGAAAAACACAGCATCTTACTAAGTGACACTGTTTAATGCGGTTTTAGCGCGGTTCATATCTTAACCTAACCTAACCTAACCTAACCCAACCTAACCCAACTCAACCCAACCTAACCTAATCTAACCTAACCTAACCTAACCTAACCTAACCTAACGTAACCTAACCTAACCTAACCTAACCTAACCTAACATAACCTAACGACGTTTGCAAGCGCTTTCACATTAAATATCGCAGTTCCCCACTTTTAATGGTGAAAAACACTGCATCTCACTAAGTGACATTGTTTAATGCGGTTTTACGACGGTTGATATGTCAACCTAACCTAACATTCGCACTTGTATCCAAAGACGCTCAATTACACTGTTTCGTTCACAATTACGATATTTGCTTGACCTCACAGTTTCTCACCAACTTATTACAGTACAGAACGCTGTATCTCGCTAAATGACATCGTTCTTTAAGGTTTCACGATACTTGCATGCGCTTTAACTAGAATATCAATATAAAGCAGTTTCGCACTTGTAACGACACAAGACGCAGTATCTGGCTAGTTTATGCCATTTTGTGTGCTTTCACAATATTTCACCTATCGCAGTTTCGTACTCGCAATAAAACAACACTATCTCGTGAGATGACATCGTTTTTGGTGGTTTCACGACGCTACGTAGCTCAAACTAACCGAACCTTCGCACTTCTATCGTTAGAAAACGTTTTATTCGCTACTTTACAATGTTTTCTACAAGATTACGACGGTTTCATGCGCTTTCACATTAGATATCGCAGTTCCCGACTTGTAATGGTGAAAAACACAGCATCTCACTAAGTGACATTGTTTAATGCGGTTTTAGCGCGGTTCATATCTTAACCTAACCTAACCTTACCTAACCCAACCTAACCTAACCTAACCTAACCAAACCTTACCTAACATACCCTAACCTAACCTAACCTAACCAAACCTAACCTAACCTAACCTAACGTAACCTAACCTAACCTAACCTAACCTAACGACGGTTGCAAGCGCTTTCACATTAGATACCGCAGTTCCCGACTTGTAATGGTGAAAAACACTGCATCTCACTGAGTGACATTGTTTAATGCGGTTTTACGACGGTTGATATGTCAACCTAACCTAACATTCGCACTTGTATCTTAAGACGCTCAATTACACTGTTTCGTTCCCAATTACGATATTTGCTTGACCTCACAGTTTCTCACGAACTTATTACAGTACAGAACGCTGTATCTCGCTAAATGACATCGTTCTTTAAGGTTTCACGATACTTGCGTGCGCTTTACCGAGAATGTCACAACATAGCAGTTTCGCACTTGTAACGGTACAACACGCAGTATTTGGCTTGTTCATGCCGTTTTGTGTGCTTTCACAACATTTCACCTATCGCAGTTTAATACTCGCAATAAAACAACACTATCTCGTTAGATGACGTCGTTTTTGGTAGTTTCACGACGCTACCTAGCTTAAACTAACCTAACCTAACCTAACCTTCGCACTTCTATCGTTAGAAAACGTTTTACTCGCAACTTTACAATGTTTTCTACAAGATTACGACGGTTTCATGCGCTTTCACATTAGATATCGCAGTTCCCGACTTGTAATGTTGAAAAACACTACATCTCACTAAGTGACATTGTTTAATGCGGTTTTACGACGGTTGATATGTCAACCTAACCTAACATTCGCACTTGTATCTAAAGACGCTCAATTACACTGTTTCGTTCACAATTACGATATTTGCTTGACCTCACAGTTTCTCACCAACTTATTACAGTACAGAACGCTGTATCTCGCTAAATGACATCGTTCTTTAAGGTTTCACGATACTTGCATGCGCTTTAACGAGAATATCACAATAAAGCAGTTTCGCACTTGTAACGGCACAAGACGCAGTATCTGGCTAGTTCATGCCATTTTGTGTGCTTTCCCAATATTAAACCTATCGCAGTTTCGTACTCGCAATAAAACAACACTATCTCGTTAGATGACATCGTTTTTGGTGGTTTCACGACGCTACCTAGCTCAAACTAACCGAACCTTCGCACTTCTACGTTAGAAAACGTTTTATTCGCTACTTTACACTGTTTTCTACAAGATTACGACGGTTTCATGCGCTTTCACATTAGATATCGCAGTTCCCGATTTGTAATGGTGAAAAACACAGCATCTCACTAAGTGACATTGTTTAATGCGGTTTTAGCGCGGTTCATATCTTAACCTAACCTAACCTTACCTAACCCAACCTAACCTAACCTAACCTAACCAAACCTTACCTAACATACCCTAACCTAACCTAACCTAACCTAACCAAACCTAACCTAACCTAACCTAACCTAACCTAACCTAACCTAACGACGGTTGCAAGCGCTTTCACATTAGATACCGCAGTTCCCGACTTGTAATGGTGAAAAACACTGCATCTCACTGAGTGACATTGTTTAATGCGGTTTTACGACGGTTCATATCTGAACCTAACCTAACATTCGCACTTGTATCCAAAGACGCTCAATTACACTGTTTCGTTCACAATTACGATATTTGCTTGACCTCACAGTTTCTCACCAACCTATTACAGTACAGAACGCTGTATCTCGCTAAATGACATCGTTCTTTAAGGTTTCACGATACTTGCATGCGCTTTAACGAGAATATCAAAATAAAGCAGTTTCGCACTTGTAAAGACACAAGACGCAGTATCTGGCTAGTTTATGCCATTTTGTGTGCTTTCACAATATTTCACCTATCGCAGTTTCGTACTCGCAATAAAACAACACTATCTCGTTAGATGACATCGTTTTTGGTGGTTTCACGACGCTACGTAGCTCAAACTAACCTAACCTTCGCACTTCTATCGTTAGAAAACGTTTTATTCGCTACTTTACAATGTTTTCTACAAGATTACGACGGTTTCATGCGCTTTCACATTAGATATCGCAGTTCCCGACTTGTAATGGTGAAAAACACAGCATCTCACTAAGTGACATTGTTTAATGCGGTTTTAGCGCGGTTCATATCTTAACCTAACCTAACCTAACCTAACCTAATTTAACCTAACCTAACCTCACCTAACCCAACCTAACCTAACCTAACCAAACCTTACCTAACCTAACCTAACCTAACCCAACCTAACCTAACCTAACGTAACCTAACGACGTTTGCAAGCGCTTTCACATTAGATATCGCAGTTCCCGACTTGTAATGGTGAAAAACACTGCATCTCACTAAGTGACATTGTTTAATGCGGTTTTACGACGGTTCATATCTTAACCTAACCTAACATTCGTACTTGTATTGAAAAACGCTCTATTACACTGTTTCGTTCACAATTACGATATTTGCATAACCTCACAGTTTTTCACCAACTTATTGTAGTACAGAACGCTGTATCTCGCTAAATGACATCGTTCTTTAAGGTTTCACTTAGCTTGCATGCGCTTTAACGAGAATATCACATTACAGCAGTTTCGCACTTGTAACGGTACAACACGCAGTATCTGGCTTGTTCAAGCCGTTTTGTGTACTTTCACAACATTTCACCTATTGCAGTTTCGTACATGCAATAAAACAACACTATCTCGTTAGATGACGTCCTTTTTGGTGGTCTCACGACGCTACATAGCTTAAACTAACATAACTCAAGCTAACCTTCCCACTTCTATCGTTAGAAAACGTTTTACTCGCAACTTTACAATGTTTTCTACAAGATTACGACGGTTTCATGCGCTTTCACATTAGATATCGTAGTTCCCGACTTGTAATGTTGAAAAACACTAAATCTTACTAAGTGACATTGTTTAATGCGGTTTTACGACGGTTCATACCTTAACCTAACGTAACCTAACCTAACCTAACCCAACCTAACCTAACATAACCTAACGTAACCTAACCTAACCTAACCCAACCTAACCTAACATAACCTAACCTAACCTAACCTAACCAAACCTAACCTAACCTAACCTAACCTTACCTAACCTAACCAAATTATCCTTACCTAACCTAACCTAACCTAACGTAACCTAACCTAACCTAACCTAACGTAACCTAACCTAACCTAACGTAACCTAACCTAACCTAACCTAACCCAACTCAACCCAACCTAACCTAACCTAACCTAACCTAACCTAACCTAACGACGGTTGCAAGCGCTTTCACATTCGATATCGCAGTTCCCGACTTTTAATGGTGAAAAACACTGCATCTCACTAATTGACATTGTTTAATGCGGTTTTACGACGGTTCATAACTTAACCTAACATTCGCACTTGTATCTAAAGACGCTCAATTACACTGTTTCGTTCACAATTACGATATTTGCTTGACCTCACAGTTTCTCACCAACTTATTACAGTACAGAACGCTGTATCTCGCTAAATGACATCGTTCTTTAAGGTTTCACGATACTTGCATGCGCTTTACCGAGAATGTCACAACATAGCAGTTTCGCACTTGTAACGGTACAACACGCAGTATTTGGCTTGTTCATGCCGTTTTGTGTGCTTTCACAACATTTTACCTATCGCAGTTTCGTACTCGCAATAAAACAACACTATCTCGTTAGATGACGTCGTTTTTGGTGGTTTCACGACGCTACCTAGCTTAAACTAACATAACTCAACCTAACATAACCTTCGCACTTCTATCGTTAGAAAACGTTTTACTCGCTACTTTACATTGCTTTCTACAACATTACGACAGTTTCAAGCGCTTTCACATTAGATATCGCAGTTCCCAACTTGTAAAGTTGAAAAACACTGCATCTCACTAAGTGACATTGTTTAATGCGGTTTTACGACGGTTCATACCTTAACCTAACGTAACCTAACCTAACCTAACCCAACCTAACCTAACATACCCTAACCTAACCTAACCTAACCTAACGTAACCTAACCTACCCTAACCTAACCTCACCTAACGACGTTTGCAAGCGCTTTCACATTAGATATCGCAGTTCCCGACTTGTAATGGTGAAAAACACTGCATCTCACTAAGTGACATTGTTTAATGCGGTTTTACGACGGTTCATATCTTAACCTAACCTAACATTCGTACTTGTATTGAAAAACGCTCTATTACACTGTTTCGTTCACAATTACGATAATTGCATAACCTCACAGTTTTTCACCAACTTATAGCAGTACAGAACGCTGTATCTCGCTAAATGACATTGTTCTTTGAGGTTTCACGATGCTTGCATGCGCTTTAACGAGAATATCACAATATAGCAGTTTCGCACTTGTAACGGTAGAACACGCAGTATTTGGCTTGTTCATGCCGTTTTGTGTACTTTCACAACATTTCACCTATCGCAGTTTAATACTCGCAATAAAACAACACTATCTCGTTAGATGACGTCGTTTTTTGGTAGTTTCACGACGCTACCTAGCTTAAACTAACCTAACCTAACCTAACCTTCGCACTTCTATCGTTAGAAAACGTTTTACTCGCAACTTTACAATGTTTTCTACAAGATTACGACGGTTTCATGCGCTTTCACATTAGATATTGCAGTTCCCCACTTTTAATGGTGAAAAACACTGCATCTCACTAAGTGACATTGTTTAATGCGGTTTTACGACGGTTGATATGTCAACCTAACCTAACATTCGCACTTGTATCCAAAGACGCTCAATTACACTGTTTCGTTCACAATTACGATATTTGCTTGACCTCACAGTTTCTCACCAACTTATTACAGTACAGAACGCTGTATCTCGCTAAATGACATCGTTCTTTAAGGTTTCACGATACTTGCATGCGCTTTAACTAGAATATCAATATAAAGCAGTTTCGCACTTGTAACGACACAAGACGCAGTATCTGGCTAGTTTATGCCATTTTGTGTGCTTTCACAATATTTCACCTATCGCAGTTTCGTACTCGCAATAAAACAACACTATCTCGTGAGATGACATCGTTTTTGGTGGTTTCACGACGCTACGTAGCTCAAACTAACCTAACCTTCGCACTTCTATCGTTAGAAAACGTTTTATTCGCTACTTTACAATGTTTTCTACAAGATTACGACGGTTTCATGCGCTTTCACATTAGATATCGCAGTTCCCGACTTGTAATGGTGAAAAACACAGCATCTCACTAAGTGACATTGTTTAATGCGGTTTTAGCGCGGTTCATATCTTAACGTAACCTAACCTAACCTAACCTAATTTAACCTAACCTAACCTTACCTAACCCAACCTAACCTAATCTAACCTAACCAAACCTTACCTAACATAACCTAACCAAACCTAACCTAACCTAACCTAACGTAACCTAACCTAACCTAACCTAACCTAACCTAACCTAACCTAACCTAACGACGTTTGCAAGCGCTTTCACATTAGATATCGCAGTTCCCGACTTGTAATGGTGAAAAACCCTGCATCTCACTAAGTGACATTGTTTAATGCGGTTTTACGACGGTTGATATCTCAACCTAACCTAACATTCGCACTTGTATCTAAATACGCTCAATTACACTGTTTCGTTCACAATTACGATATTTGCTTGACCTCACAGTTTCTCACCAACTTATTACAGTACAGAACGCTGTATCTCGCTAAATGACATCGTTCTTTAAGGTTTCACGATACTTGCATGCGCTTTAACGAGAATATCACAATAAAGCAGTTTCGCACTTGTAACGGCACAAGACGCAGTATCTGGCTAGTTCATGCCTTTTTGTGCGCTTTCCCAATATTTCACCTATCCCAGTTTCGTACTCGCAATAAAACAACACTATCTCGTTAGATGACATCGTTTTTGGTGGTTTCACGACGCTACCTAGCTCAAACTAACCTAACCTTCGCACTTCTATTGTTAGAAAACGTTTTATTCGCTACTTTACAATGTTTTCTACAAGATTACGACGGTTTCATGCGCTCTCACATTAGATATCGCAGTTCCCGACTTGTAATGGTGAAAAACACAGCATCTTACTAAGTGACACTGTTTAATGCGGTTTTAGCGCGGTTCATATCTTAACCTAACCTAACCTAACCTAACCCAACCTAACCCAACTCAACCCAACCTAACCTAATCTAACCTAACCTAACCTAACCTAACCTAACCTAACGTAACCTAACCTAACCTAACCTAACCTAACCTAACATAACCTAACGACGTTTGCAAGCGCTTTCACATTAAATATCGCAGTTCCCGACTTGTAATGGTGAAAAACACTGCATCTCACTAAGTGACATTGTTTAATGTGGTTTTACGACGGTTCATATCTTAACCTAACCTGACATTCGCACTTGTATCTAAAAACGCTCTATTACACTGTTATGTTCACAATTACGACATTTGCATAACCTCACAGTTTTTCACCAACTTATTGCAGTACAGAACGCTGTATCTCGCATACTGACATTGTTCTTTAAGGTTTCACGATGCTTGCATGCGCTTTAACGAGAATATCACAATAAAGCAGTTTCGCACTTGTAACGACACAAGACGCAGTATCTGGCTAGTTTATGCCATTTTGTGTGCTTTCACAATATTTCACCTATCGCAGTTTCGTACTCGCAATAAAACAACACTATCTCGTTAGATGACATCGTTTTTGGTGGTTTCACGACGCTACCTAGCTCAAAGTAACCGAACCTTCGCACTTCTATCGTTAGAAAACGTTTTATTCGCTACTTTACAATGTTTTCTACAAGATTACGACGGTTTCATGCGCTTTCACATTAGATATCGCAGTTCCCGACTTGTAATGGTGAAAAACACAGCATCTCACTAAGTGACATTGTTTAATGCGGTTTTAGCGCGGTTCATATCTTAACCTAACCTAACCTTACCTAACCCAACCTAACCTAACCTAACCTAACCAAACCTTACCTAACATACCCTAACCTAACCTAACCTAACCTAACCAAACCTAACCTAACCTAACCTAACGTAACCTAACCTAACCTAACCTAACCTAACGACGGTTGCAAGCGCTTTCACATTAGATACCGCAGTTCCCGACTTGTAATGGTGAAAAACACTGCATCTCACTGAGTGACATTGTTTAATGCGGTTTTACGACGGTTGATATGTCAACCTAACCTAACATTCGCACTTGTATCTTAAGACGCTCAATTACACTGTTTCGTTCCCAATTACGATATTTGCTTGACCTCACAGTTTCTCACGAACTTATTACAGTACAGAACGCTGTATCTCGCTAAATGACATCGTTCTTTAAGGTTTCACGATACTTGCGTGCGCTTTACCGAGAATGTCACAACATAGCAGTTTCGCACTTGTAACGGTACAACACGCAGTATTTGGCTTGTTCATGCCGTTTTGTGTGCTTTCACAACATTTCACCTATCGCAGTTTAATACTCGCAATAAAACAACACTATCTCGTTAGATGACGTCGTTTTTGGTAGTTTCACGACGCTACCTAGCTTAAACTAACCTAACCTAACCTAACCTTCGCACTTCTATCGTTAGAAAACGTTTTACTCGCAACTTTACAATGTTTTCTACAAGATTACGACGGTTTCATGCGCTTTCACATTAGATATCGCAGTTCCCGACTTGTAATGTTGAAAAACACTACATCTCACTAAGTGACATTGTTTAATGCGGTTTTACGACGGTTGATATGTCAACCTAACCTAACATTCGCACTTGTATCTAAAGACGCTCAATTACACTGTTTCGTTCACAATTACGATATTTGCTTGACCTCACAGTTTCTCACCAACTTATTACAGTACAGAACGCTGTATCTCGCTAAATGACATCGTTCTTTAAGGTTTCACGATACTTGCATGCGCTTTAACGAGAATATCACAATAAAGCAGTTTCGCACTTGTAACGGCACAAGACGCAGTATCTGGCTAGTTCATGCCATTTTGTGTGCTTTCCCAATATTAAACCTATCGCAGTTTCGTACTCGCAATAAAACAACACTATCTCGTTAGATGACATCGTTTTTGGTGGTTTCACGACGCTACCTAGCTCAAACTAACCGAACCTTCGCACTTCTACGTTAGAAAACGTTTTATTCGCTACTTTACACTGTTTTCTACAAGATTACGACGGTTTCATGCGCTTTCACATTAGATATCGCAGTTCCCGATTTGTAATGGTGAAAAACACAGCATCTCACTAAGTGACATTGTTTAATGCGGTTTTAGCGCGGTTCATATCTTAACCTAACCTAACCTTACCTAACCCAACCTAACCTAACCTAACCTAACCAAACCTTACCTAACATACCCTAACCTAACCTAACCTAACCTAACCAAACCTAACCTAACCTAACCTAACGACGGTTGCAAGCGCTTTCACATTAGATACCGCAGTTCCCGACTTGTAATGGTGAAAAACACTGCATCTCACTGAGTGACATTGTTTAATGCGGTTTTACGACGGTTCATATCTGAACCTAACCTAACATTCGCACTTGTATCCAAAGACGCTCAATTACACTGTTTCGTTCACAATTACGATATTTGCTTGACCTCACAGTTTCTCACCAACTTATTACAGTACAGAACGCTGTATCTCGCTAAATGACATCGTTCTTTAAGGTTTCACGATACTTGCATGCGCTTTAACGAGAATATCACAATAAAGCAGTTTCGCACTTGTAACGGCACAAGACGCAGTATCTGGCTAGTTCATGCCTTTTTGTGCGCTTTCCCAATATTTCACCTATCCCAGTTTCGTACTCGCAATAAAACAACACTATCTCGTTAGATGACATCGTTTTTGGTGGTTTCACGACGCTACCTAGCTCAAACTAACCTAACCTTCGCACTTCTATTGTTAGAAAACGTTTTATTCGCTACTTTACAATGTTTTCTACAAGATTACGACGGTTTCATGCGCTCTCACATTAGATATCGCAGTTCCCGACTTGTAATGGTGAAAAACACAGCATCTTACTAAGTGACACTGTTTAATGCGGTTTTAGCGCGGTTCATATCTTAACCTAACCTAACCTAACCTAACCCAACCTAACCCAACTCAACCCAACCTAACCTAATCTAACCTAACCTAACCTAACCTAACCTAACCTAACGTAACCTAACCTAACCTAACCTAACCTAACCTAACATAACCTAACGACGTTTGCAAGCGCTTTCACATTAAATATCGCAGTTCCCGACTTGTAATGGTGAAAAACACTGCATCTCACTAAGTGACATTGTTTAATGTGGTTTTACGACGGTTCATATCTTAACCTAACCTGACATTCGCACTTGTATCTAAAAACGCTCTATTACACTGTTATGTTCACAATTACGACATTTGCATAACCTCACAGTTTTTCACCAACTTATTGCAGTACAGAACGCTGTATCTCGCATACTGACATTGTTCTTTAAGGTTTCACGATGCTTGCATGCGCTTTAACGAGAATATCACAATAAAGCAGTTTCGCACTTGTAACGACACAAGACGCAGTATCTGGCTAGTTTATGCCATTTTGTGTGCTTTCACAATATTTCACCTATCGCAGTTTCGTACTCGCAATAAAACAACACTATCTCGTTAGATGACATCGTTTTTGGTGGTTTCACGACGCTACCTAGCTCAAAGTAACCGAACCTTCGCACTTCTATCGTTAGAAAACGTTTTATTCGCTACTTTACAATGTTTTCTACAAGATTACGACGGTTTCATGCGCTTTCACATTAGATATCGCAGTTCCCGACTTGTAATGGTGAAAAACACAGCATCTCACTAAGTGACATTGTTTAATGCGGTTTTAGCGCGGTTCATATCTTAACCTAACCTAACCTTACCTAACCCAACCTAACCTAACCTAACCTAACCAAACCTTACCTAACATACCCTAACCTAACCTAACCTAACCAAACCTAACCTAACCTAACCTAACGTAACCTAACCTAACCTAACCTAACCTAACGACGGTTGCAAGCGCTTTCACATTAGATACCGCAGTTCCCGACTTGTAATGGTGAAAAACACTGCATCTCACTGAGTGACATTGTTTAATGCGGTTTTACGACGGTTGATATGTCAACCTAACCTAACATTCGCACTTGTATCTTAAGACGCTCAATTACACTGTTTCGTTCCCAATTACGATATTTGCTTGACCTCACAGTTTCTCACGAACTTATTACAGTACAGAACGCTGTATCTCGCTAAATGACATCGTTCTTTAAGGTTTCACGATACTTGCGTGCGCTTTACCGAGAATGTCACAACATAGCAGTTTCGCACTTGTAACGGTACAACACGCAGTATTTGGCTTGTTCATGCCGTTTTGTGTGCTTTCACAACATTTCACCTATCGCAGTTTAATACTCGCAATAAAACAACACTATCTCGTTAGATGACGTCGTTTTTGGTAGTTTCACGACGCTACCTAGCTTAAACTAACCTAACCTAACCTAACCTTCGCACTTCTATCGTTAGAAAACGTTTTACTCGCAACTTTACAATGTTTTCTACAAGATTACGACGGTTTCATGCGCTTTCACATTAGATATCGCAGTTCCCGACTTGTAATGTTGAAAAACACTACATCTCACTAAGTGACATTGTTTAATGCGGTTTTACGACGGTTGATATGTCAACCTAACCTAACATTCGCACTTGTATCTAAAGACGCTCAATTACACTGTTTCGTTCACAATTACGATATTTGCTTGACCTCACAGTTTCTCACCAACTTATTACAGTACAGAACGCTGTATCTCGCTAAATGACATCGTTCTTTAAGGTTTCACGATACTTGCATGCGCTTTAACGAGAATATCACAATAAAGCAGTTTCGCACTTGTAACGGCACAAGACGCAGTATCTGGCTAGTTCATGCCATTTTGTGTGCTTTCCCAATATTAAACCTATCGCAGTTTCGTACTCGCAATAAAACAACACTATCTCGTTAGATGACATCGTTTTTGGTGGTTTCACGACGCTACCTAGCTCAAACTAACCGAACCTTCGCACTTCTACGTTAGAAAACGTTTTATTCGCTACTTTACACTGTTTTCTACAAGATTACGACGGTTTCATGCGCTTTCACATTAGATATCGCAGTTCCCGATTTGTAATGGTGAAAAACACAGCATCTCACTAAGTGACATTGTTTAATGCGGTTTTAGCGCGGTTCATATCTTAACCTAACCTAACCTTACCTAACCCAACCTAACCTAACCTAACCTAACCAAACCTTACCTAACATACCCTAACCTAACCTAACCTAACCTAACCAAACCTAACCTAACCTAACCTAACGACGGTTGCAAGCGCTTTCACATTAGATACCGCAGTTCCCGACTTGTAATGGTGAAAAACACTGCATCTCACTGAGTGACATTGTTTAATGCGGTTTTACGACGGTTCATATCTGAACCTAACCTAACATTCGCACTTGTATCCAAAGACGCTCAATTACACTGTTTCGTTCACAATTACGATATTTGCTTGACCTCACAGTTTCTCACCAACCTATTACAGTACAGAACGCTGTATCTCGCTAAATGACATCGTTCTTTAAGGTTTCACGATACTTGCATGCGCTTTAACGAGAATATCAAAATAAAGCAGTTTCGCACTTGTAAAGACACAAGACGCAGTATCTGGCTAGTTTATGCCATTTTGTGTGCTTTCACAATATTTCACCTATCGCAGTTTCGTACTCGCAATAAAACAACACTATCTCGTTAGATGACATCGTTTTTGGTGGTTTCACGACGCTACGTAGCTCAAAATAACCTAACCTTCGCACTTCTATCGTTAGAAAACGTTTTATTCGCTACTTTACAATGTTTTCTACAAGATTACGACGGTTTCATGCGCTTTCACATTAGATATCGCAGTTCCCGACTTGTAATGGTGAAAAACACAGCATCTCACTAAGTGACATTGTTTAATGCGGTTTTAGCGCGGTTCATATCTTAACCTAACCTAACCTAACCTAACCTAATTTAACCTAACCTAACCTCACCTAACCCAACCTATCCTAACCTAACCAAACCTTACCTAACCTAACCTAACCTAACCTAACCTAACCTAACGACGTTTGCAAGAGCTTTCACATTAGATATCGCAGTTCCCGACTTGTAATGGTGAAAAACACAGCATCTCACTAAGTGACATTGGTTATTGCGGTTTTAGCGCGGTTCATATCTTAACCTAACCTAACCTAACCTAACCCAACCTAACCTAACCTAACGTAACCTAACGACGTTTGCAAGCGCTTTCACTTTAGATATCGCAGTTCCCGACTTGTAATGGTGAAAAACACTGCATCTCACTAAGTGACATTGTTTAATGCGGTTTTACGACGGTTCATATCTTAACCTAACCTAACATTCGTACTTGTATTGAAAAACGCTCTATTACACTGTTTCGTTCACAATTACGATATTTGCATAACCTCACAGTTTTTCACCAACTTATTGTAGTACAGAACGCTGTATCTCGCTAAATGACATCGTTCTTTAAGGTTTCACTATGCTTGCATGCGCTTTAACGAGAATATCACATTACAGCAGTTTCGCACTTGTAACGGTACAACACGCAGTATCTGGCTTGTTCAAGCCGTTTTGTGTACTTTCACAACATTTCACCTATTGCAGTTTCGTACATGCAATAAAACAACACTATCTCGTTAGATGACGTCCTTTTTGGTGGTCTCTCGACGCTACATAGCTTAAACTAACATAACTCAAGCTAACCTTCCCACTTCTATCGTTAGAAAACGTTTTACTCGCAACTTTACAATGTTTTCTACAAGATTACGACGGTTTCATGCGCTTTCACATTAGATATCGTAGTTCCCGACTTGTAATGTTGAAAAACACTAAATCTTACTAAGTGACATTGTTTAATGCGGTTTTACGACGGTTCATACCTTAACCTAACGTAACCTAACCTAACCTAACCCAACCTAACCTAACATAACCTAACGTAACCTAACCTAACCTAACCCAACCTAACCTAACATAACCTAACCTAACCTAACCTAACCAAACCTAACCTAACCTAACCTAACCTTACCTAACCTAACCAAATTATCCTTACCTAACCTAACCTAACCTAACGTAACCTAACCTAACCTAACCTAACGTAACCTAACCTAACCTAACGTAACCTAACCTAACCTAACCTAACCCAACTCAACCCAACCTAACCTAACCTAACCTAACCTAACCTAACCTAACCTAACCTAACCTAACCTAACGACGGTTGCAAGCGCTTTCACATTCGATATCGCAGTTCCCGACTTTTAATGGTGAAAAACACTGCATCTCACTAATTGACATTGTTTAATGCGGTTTTACGACGGTTCATAACTTAACCTAACATTCGCACTTGTATCTAAAGACGCTCAATTACACTGTTTCGTTCACAATTACGATATTTGCTTGACCTCACAGTTTCTCACCAACTTATTACAGTACAGAACGCTGTATCTCGCTAAATGACATCGTTCTTTAAGGTTTCACGATACTTGCATGCGCTTTACCGAGAATGTCACAACATAGCAGTTTCGCACTTGTAACGGTACAACACGCAGTATTTGGCTTGTTCATGCCGTTTTGTGTGCTTTCACAACATTTTACCTATCGCAGTTTCGTACTCGCAATAAAACAACACTATCTCGTTAGATGACGTCGTTTTTGGTGGTTTCACGACGCTACCTAGCTTAAACTAACATAACTCAACCTAACATAACCTTCGCACTTCTATCGTTAGAAAACGTTTTACTCGCTACTTTACATTGCTTTCTACAACATTACGACAGTTTCAAGCGCTTTCACATTAGATATCGCAGTTCCCAACTTGTAAAGTTGAAAAACACTGCATCTCACTAAGTGACATTGTTTAATGCGGTTTTACGACGGTTCATACCTTAACCTAACGTAACCTAACCTAACCTAACCCAACCTAACCTAACATACCCTAACCTAACCTAACCTAACCTAACGTAACCTAACCTACCCTAACCTAACCTCACCTAACGATGTTTGCAAGCGCTTTCACATTAGATATCGCAGTTCCCGACTTGTAATGGTGAAAAACACTGCATCTCACCAAGTGACATTGTTTAATGCGGTTTTACGACGGTTCATATCTTAACCTAACCTAACATTCGTACTTGTATTGAAAAACGCTCTATTACACTGTTTCGTTCACAATTACGATATTTGCATAACCTCACAGTTTTTCACCAACTTATAGCAGTACAGAACGCTGTATCTCGCTAAATGACATTGTTCTTTGAGGTTTCACGATGCTTGCATGCGCTTTAACGAGAATATCACAATATAGCAGTTTCGCACTTGTAACGGTAGAACACGCAGTATTTGGCTTGTTCATGCCGTTTTGTGTACTTTCACAACATTTCACCTATCGCAGTTTAATACTCGCAATAAAACAACACTATCTCGTTAGATGACGTCGTTTTTTGGTAGTTTCACGACGCTACCTAGCTTAAACTAACCTAACCTATTCTAACCTTCGCACTTCTATCGTTAGAAAACGTTTTACTCGCAACTTTACAATGTTTTCTACAAGATTACGACGGTTTCATGCGCTTTCACATTAGATATTGCAGTTCCCCACTTTTAATGGTGAAAAACACTGCATCTCACTAAGTGACATTGTTTAATGCGGTTTTACGACGGTTGATATGTCAACCTAACCTAACATTCGCACTTGTATCCAAAGACGCTCAATTACACTGTTTCGTTCACAATTACGATATTTGCTTGACCTCACAGTTTCTCACCAACTTATTACAGTACAGAACGCTGTATCTCGCTAAATGACATCGTTCTTTAAGGTTTCACGATACTTGCATGCGCTTTAACTAGAATATCAATATAAAGCAGTTTCGCACTTGTAACGACACAAGACGCAGTATCTGGCTAGTTTATGCCATTTTGTGTGCTTTCACAATATTTCACCTATCGCAGTTTCGTACTCGCAATAAAACAACACTATCTCGTGAGATGACATCGTTTTTGGTGGTTTCACGACGCTACGTAGCTCAAACTAACCTAACCTTCGCACTTCTATCGTTAGAAAACGTTTTATTCGCTACTTTACAATGTTTTCTACAAGATTACGACGGTTTCATGCGCTTTCACATTAGATATCGCAGTTCCCGACTTGTAATGGTGAAAAACACAGCATCTCACTAAGTGACATTGTTTAATGCGGTTTTAGCGCGGTTCATATCTTAACGTAACCTAACCTAACCTAACCTAATTTAACCTAACCTAACCTTACCTAACCCAACCTAACCTAATCTAACCTAACCAAACCTTACCTAACATAACCTAACCAAACCTAACCTAACCTAACCTAACGTAACCTAACCTAACCTAACCTAACCTAACCTAACCTAACCTAACGACGTTTGCAAGCGCTTTCACATTAGATATCGCAGTTCCCGACTTGTAATGGTGAAAAACCCTGCATCTCACTAAGTGACATTGTTTAATGCGGTTTTACGACGGTTGATATCTCAACCTAACCTAACATTCGCACTTGTATCTAAATACGCTCAATTACACTGTTTCGTTCACAATTACGATATTTGCTTGACCTCACAGTTTCTCACCAACTTATTACAGTACAGAACGCTGTATCTCGCTAAATGACATCGTTCTTTAAGGTTTCACGATACTTGCATGCGCTTTAACGAGAATATCACAATAAAGCAGTTTCGCACTTGTAACGGCACAAGACGCAGTATCTGGCTAGTTCATGCCTTTTTGTGCGCTTTCCCAATATTTCACCTGTCCCAGTTTCGTACTCGCAATAAAACAACACTATCTCGTTAGATGACATCGTTTTTGGTGGTTTCACGACGCTACCTAGCTCAAACTAACCTAACCTTCGCACTTCTATTGTTAGAAAACGTTTTATTCGCTACTTTACAATGTTTTCTACAAGATTACGACGGTTTCATGCGCTCTCACATTAGATATCGCAGTTCCCGACTTGTAATGGTGAAAAACACAGCATCTTACTAAGTGACACTGTTTAATGCGGTTTTAGCGCGGTTCATATCTTAACCTAACCTAACCTAACCTAACCCAACCTAACCCAACTCAACCCAACCTAACCTAATCTAACCTAACCTAACCTAACCTAACCTAACGTAACCTAACCTAACCTAACCTAACCTAACCTAACATAACCTAACGACGTTTGCAAGCGCTTTCACATTAAATATCGCAGTTCCCGACTTGTAATGGTGAAAAACACTGCATCTCACTAAGTGACATTGTTTAATGTGGTTTTACGACGGTTCATATTGTTGCGGGTTCGCGGCTATGCAGCAATGCGGGCGGTGCGAAGAAGAAGACGACGACGTTTTTTTGGGCCGTTCGAAATACACAACGGCTGCCATCTTGACTGCTGGAGTACTTTTCTACTCTAAAGTAGTAAATACATTCGTAACATTTTGGTGGAGGTGCTGGGTACGACGCAAGACGGAACTTCGAAGCGGACGTGTTCTCGACTGCCCGACCATGGCAACAGAAACCAATTCTGCCGCTCCTGTTTCAGCCGCGACTCCGGCGCAGCCTGTACAGCCGGTCGTATTGACGCAACCGCGCGACCCTGGCAACTTCTGCGGCACCGACCATGTTGACGTTGACGACTGGATTCCGAAGTTCGAGCGGTTTGCAGCAGTGTACCGGTGGGACCCTACGATGATGCTCGCCAACGTTGGCTTCTATCTCTGCGGAACAGCTGGCGCGTGGTTCGAGGCTCATGAAGCGGACATAACCAGCTGGGATACTTGCAAACAGAAGCTTCGTGACCTGTTTGGTAAGGCCGTCGGACGCCAGCGGGCCGCTTCTAAAGAACTCTCTGGTCGGGCACAAACTACGACCGAATCATATGTCACCTACATCCTTGACGTTCTCGCCCTTTGCCATCGTGCCGACCCCAACATGTCCGAGGAAGACAAAGTAAGCCATTTACTTAAAGGCATTGCAGATGATGCTTTTAACATACTGGTTTCCAAAGACTGTTCCACCATTGATGACATCATCAAAGAGTGCCGCCGATTCGAAGAGCTGAAGAGTCGCCGGGTCGCCAAGAATTTCTTGCGACTTCCGAACACGGCCGCTACGTCATCTTGCGAGGACCTTCAGCCGCCATGCAGCCAACCACATAACAACGAAAGTGTGGTTCGCATCGTTCGTAGAGAAATCGAGGCCGCGTCTCCGTCTTTTCTGACCCGCCCATCTGATGATCGACCAACGATCTCGTTGATCCAACAGGTCGTGAGAGAGGAGCTGGCAAACGTTGGGCTGCAGCCTGTGTGTTCGTTGACGGAACCTCGGGTCAGTACCATAGCGCCTTCTCCTGCACCAGAAAGATTCCGCCGCTATCGTGATCCTGCTCAGTGGAGGACACAGGACGACAAGCCTATATGTTTTCATTGTCATGGTGTAGGACACATCTCCCGCTACTGTCGTTTCCGCACGAATCCACCTCGGTCGTTTCCTGGCTATCGACGTGACGACAACCACCGGCCCCTGCAGTACAGCGCTCGTGACGATGGACCGTACAATGGCACTCCTGCGACACCAGTCCGCCGGTCCAGCCGTTCGCCGTCCCCGCATGACCGTCGCTCCAGGTCACCTCAGCACCGCCGCTATTCGTCGCCCCACCCTAGTGGACGCCCTTCTTCGGAAAACTGAGCAATGCAGCTCCCGGAGGTGACGCTGCATTGGACTCCCGACCTGAAAACCCTCTGCTGACCTTGACTACGGACAAGAACCTGCTTGATGTAGAAGTGGATGGCCTT
Source organism: Rhipicephalus microplus (assembly GCF_043290135.1). Classification (NCBI taxonomy): domain Eukaryota; kingdom Metazoa; phylum Arthropoda; class Arachnida; order Ixodida; family Ixodidae; genus Rhipicephalus; species Rhipicephalus microplus. Next base: position 817,818 of record NW_027464682.1, read on the forward strand.
CCTGTTACTGCCCTTATTGACACCGGCGCACATATTTCAATTCTGAGCTCTCACCTCCGTGCACGATTAAACAAGGTCCTTACGCCGCCAGAGTCCCTATTTGTACGTGTCGCTAGTGGAGCGACCCCGGCTGTGCTCGGAATGTGCACCGCGCGTGTGAGATTCGCCGACCGCCAGACGTCCGTTCTATTCCATGTTCTCGCTCACTGTCCACATGACGTCATCCTTGGACTCGATTTTTTGTCCGACCACTCCGCTGTAATTGACTGCTCAGCCGGCGTCGTGCAACTTGACTTGCCTGCGGCCACCGAAGAGTCGAAGATGGTACAGAACAAGCTTTCGTGCGCTGAGTTTGTTCGCCTCCCACCCCAAGCCCTAACTTGTGTCACAGTTGAACCGTATCCCAGTGTTCCGGATGGGGATTACGTGGTCTTTCCCTCTCCCGGTGTTTTATTGGCCCGCAACGTTTCCTCCCCGTACACCATATTAACTGTCACAGCGAACAAGACGTGCCTTCCTCTTCTGAACTTCGGACTCAGCCCTCAAATCCTACCACAAGGCATTGTTCTCGCCACTCTTTCACCGTCACACGAGTGCCAGATCTCATCAGTGTCACGTGAACTGGCCACAGTCGCCTCGCCGAACCCGCATAGCACCGACGCAGCCAAATCTACACGGCTCAACAATGTAACTAAGATGATTGCCTCAGACCTCTTGCCGTCTCAGGTCAAAGACCTCACTGATCTTCTCACGAGCTATTCGGACATATTTGACTTTGACGGTAGGCCCATAAGTCAAACATCGCAAGTCAAACATCGCATTAATACCGGTGATGCAGCTCCAATTCACAGGCGTCCCTATCGAGTGTCACCATCAGAACGCCAAGTTATCCAACAGGAGGTGAATAAGATGCTCACAAAAGGCATCATAGAGCCCTCATCGAGTCCGTGGGCGTCCCCTGTAGTCTTAGTTAAAAAGAAGGACAATACCTGGCGTTTCTGCGTGGACTATCGGCATTTAAACAAGGTCACCAAAAGGGATGTCTACCCGCTTCCTCGTATTGATGATGCCCTGGACTGCCTTCATGGCGCAACCTATTTTTCTTCGATAGACTTACGCTCCGGTTACTGGCAGATCGCCGTGGACGACCTCGACCGGGAGAAGACCGCCTTTGTAACGCCTGACGGTCTCTACCAATTCAAGGTAATGCCGTTTGGCTTGTGCAATGCGCCGGCAACGTTCGAGCGGATGATGGACACGCTTTTGCGCAGCTTTAAATGGTCTATCTGCCTGTGTTATCTGGACGACGTGATTGTGTTTGCCCCAACCTTTAAGTCTCACCTCGAGCGCCTTTCCTCAATTCTTTCAGTATTTCGAGAGGCTGGGCTCCAACTTAATTCCTCGAAATGCCATTTTGGGCATCGCCAAGTTACTATTCTAGGGCATCTCGTTGACTCCTCCGGCATCCGCCCCGATCCCGACAAAGTCCGAGCTGTCCTGGATTTTCCTGTACCGACTTGTGTCAAGGACGTTCGAAGTTTTGTGGGCCTATGCTCATATTTCCGACGATTTGTCAGAAACTTCGCAGAGGTCGCACGCCCCCTCACTGATCTTTTGAAGAAAGATGTACCATTTGAGTGGGGTCCTGATCAAGGCACGGCCTTTTCCCAGCTCATAACACTTCTGACCACGCCACCGATTCTCGCCCACTTCGACCCGTCTGCTCCAACCGAGGTCCGCACTGATGCTAGTGGCTACGGTATTGGCGCGGTTTTAGCCCAGCGTCAATCCGGTCACGATCGAGTTCTTGCGTATGCCAGCCGGCTCCTTTCTCCTGCCGAACGCAATTACTCTATTACGGAACGCGAGTGCCTGGCGCTTGTATGGGCAGTTGGTAAATTCCGCCCCTATTTATATGGCCGGCCTTTCACAGTTACCACTGACCATCACGCTCTATGCTGGCTTTCAGCCCTCAAAGATCCAACGGGGCGCCTTGCTCGTTGGGCTCTGCGCCTCCAGGAATTCACATACACAGTGGTTTACAAGTCTGGCCGTTTACACCAAGACGCCGACTGCCTCTCTCGGTACCCCGTTGACGCTCCAGATCTAGTAACCGACGACGCGTCCATCTGTATTTCCTCGCTCTCTGCTTTCGGCAACATGGGATGTGAGCAACGGCGTGACGCGTCCCTACGCGAGCTAATCGACCGCCTGAACACAGGCTGTACAGACAGTTCGCTTCGCATGTTCGTTGTCATAGACGGCATTTTATACCGCCGCAACATGCACCATGTGGGAAACGAACTACTACTCGTAATACCCACTCATTTGCACTCGACCGTACTTCAGCAACTACATGATGTACCAACGGCTGGCCACCTTGGTGTTGCCAGAACGTACGACCGTGTCCGCCGACGCTTTTTCTGGCCCGGCCTCTACCGTTCTGTACAACGTTATGTTAGGTCTTGTGAGTCGTGCCAACGCCGCAAAAAGCCAGCGGTACACCCCGCCGGGCTCCTTCAACCGATCGACGTACCTGCCGAGCCTTTCTATCGTGTCGGCCTCGACCTGCTGGGCCCTTTCCCTCTTTCTACCGATGGTAACAGGTGGGTCGCCGTCGCCATAGATTACTCGACCCGTTTCGCAATTACGAGACCTCTTCCAAGCAGCTGCGCTACAGATGTCGCCGACTTTTTGATTCAAGACGTCATCTTACATCATGGTGCTCCTCGTCAACTGGTCACCGATCGCGGTCGCTACTTTTTATCTAAGGTAATTGACGATCTACTTCGTTCTTGTGCAACCAAGCACAAGCTTACGACGGCCTACCATCCTCAAACAAACGGCCTCACAGAACGTCTGAATCGCACACTCACTGACATGCTCGCCATGTACGTGTCGACGGATCATCGTGACTGGGACATTGCGCTACCCTTTGTCACTTTCGCTTACAATAGCTCACGCCACGACACTGCTGGATATTCTCCCTTTTACCTTTTGTATGGAAGAGACCCGACATTGCCGTTCGACACGCTTGTACCCAACCCTACCGACCTGTCCACAGCATATGCTCGCCGCGCTATTAGCACCGCGGAGAAAGCCCGTCAGATTGCCCACCAGCGCCTTTCGGACTCGCAGCTCCGTCAAAAACGTAGCTATGACAGCCACCATCGGGACGTCCACTTTAGTCCAGGTGACCTCGTTCTTCTGTGGACTCCGTCGCGACATGTTGGTCTGGCTGAAAAGCTTCTACCCAAGTATTCCGGACCTTATCGTGTGCTACGGCAGGTAACTGATGTTACCTATGAAATAGCACCTCTAAACCCTTCGATACCTTCCACATCTTCCGACATCGTCCACGTCGCTCGCCTCAAGCCGTACATCTCGTCCAACACTTGCTAACAAGCGCCGGGTCGGCGCTTTTCGCCGCCGGAGGTCGATGTTGCGGGTTCGCGGCTATGCAGCAATGCGGGCGGTGCGAAGAAGAAGACGACGACGTTTTTTTGGGCCGTTCGAAATACACAACGGCTGCCATCTTGACTGCTGGAGTACTTTTCTACTCTAAAGTAGTAAATACATTCGTAACAATATCTTAACCTAACCTGACATTCGCACTTGTATCTAAAAACGCTCTATTACACTGTTATGTTCACAATTACGACATTTGCATAACCTCACAGTTTTTCACCAACTTATTGCAGTACAGAACGCTGTATCTCGCATACTGACATTGTTCTTTAAGGTTTCACGATGCTTGCATGCGCTTTAACGAGAATATCACAATAAAGCAGTTTCGCACTTGTAACGACACAAGACGCAGTATCTGGCTAGTTTATGCCATTTTGTGTGCTTTCACAATATTTCACCTATCGCAGTTTCGTACTCGCAATAAAACAACACTATCTCGTTAGATGACATCGTTTTTGGTGGTTTCACGACGCTACCTAGCTCAAAGTAACCGAACCTTCGCACTTCTATCGTTAGAAAACGTTTTATTCGCTACTTTACAATGTTTTCTACAAGATTACGACGGTTTCATGCGCTTTCACATTAGATATCGCAGTTCCCGACTTGTAATGGTGAAAAACACAGCATCTCACTAAGTGACATTGTTTAATGCGGTTTTAGCGCGGTTCATATCTTAACCTAACCTAACCTTACCTAACCCAACCTAACCTAACCTAACCTAACCAAACCTTACCTAACATACCCTAACCTAACCTAACCTAACCTAACCAAACCTAACCTAACCTAACCTAACGTAACCTAACCTAACCTAACCTAACCTAACGACGGTTGCAAGCGCTTTCACATTAGATACCGCAGTTCCCGACTTGTAATGGTGAAAAACACTGCATCTCACTGAGTGACATTGTTTAATGCGGTTTTACGACGGTTGATATGTCAACCTAACCTAACATTCGCACTTGTATCTTAAGACGCTCAATTACACTGTTTCGTTCCCAATTACGATATTTGCTTGACCTCACAGTTTCTCACGAACTTATTACAGTACAGAACGCTGTATCTCGCTAAATGACATCGTTCTTTAAGGTTTCACGATACTTGCGTGCGCTTTACCGAGAATGTCACAACATAGCAGTTTCGCACTTGTAACGGTACAACACGCAGTATTTGGCTTGTTCATGCCGTTTTGTGTGCTTTCACAACATTTCACCTATCGCAGTTTAATACTCGCAATAAAACAACACTATCTCGTTAGATGACGTCGTTTTTGGTAGTTTCACGACGCTACCTAGCTTAAACTAACCTAACCTAACCTAACCTTCGCACTTCTATCGTTAGAAAACGTTTTACTCGCAACTTTACAATGTTTTCTACAAGATTACGACGGTTTCATGCGCTTTCACATTAGATATCGCAGTTCCCGACTTGTAATGTTGAAAAACACTACATCTCACTAAGTGACATTGTTTAATGCGGTTTTACGACGGTTGATATGTCAACCTAACCTAACATTCGCACTTGTATCTAAAGACGCTCAATTACACTGTTTCGTTCACAATTACGATATTTGCTTGACCTCACAGTTTCTCACCAACTTATTACAGTACAGAACGCTGTATCTCGCTAAATGACATCGTTCTTTAAGGTTTCACGATACTTGGATGCGCTTTAACGAGAATATCACAATAAAGCAGTTTCGCACTTGTAACGGCACAAGACGCAGTATCTGGCTAGTTTATGCCATTTTGTGTGCTTTCCCAATATTAAACCTATCGCAGTTTCGTACTCGCAATAAAACAACACTATCTCGTTAGATGACATCGTTTTTGGTGGTTTCACGACGCTACCTAGCTCAAACTAACCGAACCTTCGCACTTCTACGTTAGAAAACGTTTTATTCGCTACTTTACACTGTTTTCTACAAGATTACGACGGTTTCATGCGCTTTCACATTAGATATCGCAGTTCCCGATTTGTAATGGTGAAAAACACAGCATCTCACTAAGTGACATTGTTTAATGCGGTTTTAGCGCGGTTCATATCTTAACCTAACCTAACCTTACCTAACCCAACCTAACCTAACCTAACCTAACCAAACCTTACCTAACATACCCTAACCTAACCTAACCTAACCTAACCAAACCTAACCTAACCTAACCTAACCTAACCTAACCTAACCTAACGACGGTTGCAAGCGCTTTCACATTAGATACCGCAGTTCCCGACTTGTAATGGTGAAAAACACTGCATCTCACTGAGTGACATTGTTTAATGCGGTTTTACGACGGTTCATATCTGAACCTAACCTAACATTCGCACTTGTATCCAAAGACGCTCAATTACACTGTTTCGTTCACAATTACGATATTTGCTTGACCTCACAGTTTCTCACCAACCTATTACAGTACAGAACGCTGTATCTCGCTAAATGACATCGTTCTTTAAGGTTTCACGATACTTGCATGCGCTTTAACGAGAATATCAAAATAAAGCAGTTTCGCACTTGTAAAGACACAAGACGCAGTATCTGGCTAGTTTATGCCATTTTGTGTGCTTTCACAATATTTCACCTATCGCAGTTTCGTACTCGCAATAAAACAACACTATCTCGTTAGATGACATCGTTTTTGGTGGTTTCACGACGCTACGTAGCTCAAACTAACCTAACCTTCGCACTTCTATCGTTAGAAAACGTTTTATTCGCTACTTTACAATGTTTTCTACAAGATTACGACGGTTTCATGCGCTTTCACATTAGATATCGCAGTTCCCGACTTGTAATGGTGAAAAACACAGCATCTCACTAAGTGACATTGTTTAATGCGGTTTTAGCGCGGTTCATATCTTAACCTAACCTAACCTAACCTAACCTAATTTAACCTAACCTAACCTCACCTAACCCAACCTAACCTAACCTAACCAAACCTTACCTAACCTAACCTAACCTAACCTAACCTAACCTAACCTAACCTAACGACGTTTGCAAGAGCTTTCACATTAGATATCGCAGTTCCCGACTTGTAATGGTGAAAAACACAGCATCTCACTAAGTGACATTGGTTATTGCGGTTTTAGCGCGGTTCATATCTTAACCTAACCTAACCTAACCTAACCTAACCCAACCTAACCTAACCTAACGTAACCTAACGACGTTTGCAAGCGCTTTCACATTAGATATCGCAGTTCCCGACTTGTAATGGTGAAAAACACTGCATCTCACTAAGTGACATTGTTTAATGCGGTTTTACGACGGTTCATATCTTAACCTAACCTAACATTCGTACTTGTATTGAAAAACGCTCTATTACACTGTTTCGTTCACAATTACGATATTTGCATAACCTCACAGTTTTTCACCAACTTATTGTAGTACAGAACGCTGTATCTCGCTAAATGACATCGTTCTTTAAGGTTTCACTATGCTTGCATGCGCTTTAACGAGAATATCACATTACAGCAGTTTCGCACTTGTAACGGTACAACACGCAGTATCTGGCTTGTTCAAGCCGTTTTGTGTACTTTCACAACATTTCACCTATTGCAGTTTCGTACATGCAATAAAACAACACTATCTCGTTAGATGGCGTCCTTTTTGGTGGTCTCACGACGCTACATAGCTTAAACTAACATAACTAAAGCTAACCTTCCCACTTCTATCGTTAGAAAACGTTTTACTCGCAACTTTACAATGTTTTCTACAAGATTACGACGGTTTCATGCGCTTTCACATTAGATATCGTAGTTCCCGACTTGTAATGTTGAAAAACACTAAATCTTACTAAGTGACATTGTTTAATGCGGTTTTACGACGGTTCATACCTTAACCTAACGTAACCTAACCTAACCTAACCCAACCTAACCTAACATAACCTAACGTAACCTAACCTAACCTAACCCAACCTAACCTAACATAACCTAACCTAACCTAACCTAACCAAACCTAACCTAACCTAACCTAACCTTACCTAACCTAACCAAATTATCCTTACCTAACCTAACCTAACCTAACGTAACCTAACCTAACCTAACCTAACGTAACCTAACCTAACCTAACGTAACCTAACCTAACCTAACCTAACCCAACTCAACCCAACCTAACCTAACCTAACCTAACCTAACCTAACCTAACCTAACGACGGTTGCAAGCGCTTTCACATTCGATATCGCAGTTCCCGACTTTTAATGGTGAAAAACACTGCATCTCACTAATTGACATTGTTTAATGCGGTTTTACGACGGTTCATAACTTAACCTAACATTCGCACTTGTATCTAAAGACGCTCAATTACACTGTTTCGTTCACAATTACGATATTTGCTTGACCTCACAGTTTCTCACCAACTTATTACAGTACAGAACGCTGTATCTCGCTAAATGACATCGTTCTTTAAGGTTTCACGATACTTGCATGCGCTTTACCGAGAATGTCACAACATAGCAGTTTCGCACTTGTAACGGTACAACACGCAGTATTTGGCTTGTTCATGCCGTTTTGTGTGCTTTCACAACATTTTACCTATCGCAGTTTCGTACTCGCAATAAAACAAACACTATCTCGTTAGATGACGTCGTTTTTGGTGGTTTCACGACGCTACCTAGCTTAAACTAACATAACTCAACCTAACATAACCTTCGCACTTCTATCGTTAGAAAACGTTTTACTCGCTACTTTACATTGCTTTCTACAACATTACGACAGTTTCAAGCGCTTTCACATTAGATATCGCAGTTCCCAACTTGTAAAGTTGAAAAACACTGCATCTCACTAAGTGACATTGTTTAATGCGGTTTTACGACGGTTCATACCTTAACCTAACGTAACCTAACCTAACCTAACCCAACCTAACCTAACATACCCTAACCTAACCTAACCTAACCTAACGTAACCTAACCTACCCTAACCTAACCTCACCTAACGACGTTTGCAAGCGCTTTCACATTAGATATCGCAGTTCCCGACTTGTAATGGTGAAAAACACTGCATCTCACTAAGTGACATTGTTTAATGCGGTTTTACGACGGTTCATATCTTAACCTAACCTAACATTCGTACTTGTATTGAAAAACGCTCTATTACACTGTTTCGTTCACAATTACGATAATTGCATAACCTCACAGTTTTTCACCAACTTATAGCAGTACAGAACGCGGTATCTCGCTAAATGACATTGTTCTTTGAGGTTTCACGATGCTTGCATGCGCTTTAACGAGAATATCACAATATAGCAGTTTCGCACTTGTAACGGTAGAACACGCAGTATTTGGCTTGTTCATGCCGTTTTGTGTACTTTCACAACATTTCACCTATCGCAGTTTAATACTCGCAATAAAACAACACTATCTCGTTAGATGACGTCGTTTTTTGGTAGTTTCACGACGCTACCTAGCTTAAACTAACCTAACCTAACCTAACCTTCGCACTTCTATCGTTAGAAAACGTTTTACTCGCAACTTTACAATGTTTTCTACAAGATTACGACGGTTTCATGCGCTTTCACATTAGATATTGCAGTTCCCCACTTTTAATGGTGAAAAACACTGCATCTCACTAAGTGACATTGTTTAATGCGGTTTTACGACGGTTGATATGTCAACCTAACCTAACATTCGCACTTGTATCCAAAGACGCTCAATTACACTGTTTCGTTCACAATTACGATATTTGCTTGACCTCACAGTTTCTCACCAACTTATTACAGTACAGAACGCTGTATCTCGCTAAATGACATCGTTCTTTAAGGTTTCACGATACTTGCATGCGCTTTAACTAGAATATCAATATAAAGCAGTTTCGCACTTGTAACGACACAAGACGCAGTATCTGGCTAGTTTATGCCATTTTGTGTGCTTTCACAATATTTCACCTATCGCAGTTTCGTACTCGCAATAAAACAACACTATCTCGTGAGATGACATCGTTTTTGGTGGTTTCACGACGCTACGTAGCTCAAACTAACCTAACCTTCGCACTTCTATCGTTAGAAAACGTTTTATTCGCTACTTTACATTGTTTTCTACAAGATTACGACGGTTTCATGCGCTTTCACATTAGATATCGCAGTTCCCGACTTGTAATGGTGAAAAACACAGCATCTCACTAAGTGACATTGTTTAATGCGGTTTTAGCGCGGTTCATATCTTAACGTAACCTAACCTAACCTAACCTAATTTAACCTAACCTAACCTTACCTAACCCAACCTAACCTAATCTAACCTAACCAAACCTTACCTAACATAACCTAACCAAACCTAACCTAACCTAACCTAACGTAACCTAACCTAACCTAACCTAACCTAACCTAACCTAACCTAACGACGTTTGCAAGCGCTTTCACATTAGATATCGCAGTTCCCGACTTGTAATGGTGAAAAACCCTGCATCTCACTAAGTGACATTGTTTAATGCGGTTTTACGACGGTTGATATCTCAACCTAACCTAACATTCGCACTTGTATCTAAATACGCTCAATTACACTGTTTCGTTCACAATTACGATATTTGCTTGACCTCACAGTTTCTCACCAACTTATTACAGTACAGAACGCTGTATCTCGCTAAATGACATCGTTCTTTAAGGTTTCACGATACTTGCATGCGCTTTAACGAGAATATCACAATAAAGCAGTTTCGCACTTGTAACGGCACAAGACGCAGTATCTGGCTAGTTCATGCCTTTTTGTGCGCTTTCCCAATATTTCACCTATCCCAGTTTCGTACTCGCAATAAAACAACACTATCTCGTTAGATGACATCGTTTTTGGTGGTTTCACGACGCTACCTAGCTCAAACTAACCTAACCTTCGCACTTCTATTGTTAGAAAACGTTTTATTCGCTACTTTACAATGTTTTCTACAAGATTACGACGGTTTCATGCGCTCTCACATTAGATATCGCAGTTCCCGACTTGTAATGGTGAAAAACACAGCATCTTACTAAGTGACACTGTTTAATGCGGTTTTAGCGCGGTTCATATCTTAACCTAACCTAACCTAACCTAACCCAACCTAACCCAACTCAACCCAACCTAACCTAATCTAACCTAACCTAACCTAACCTAACCTAACCTAACGTAACCTAACCTAACCTAACCTAACCTAACCTAACATAACCTAACGACGTTTGCAAGCGCTTTCACATTAAATATCGCAGTTCCCGACTTGTAATGGTGAAAAACACTGCATCTCACTAAGTGACATTGTTTAATGTGGTTTTACGACGGTTCATATCTTAACCTAACCTGACATTCGCACTTGTATCTAAAAACGCTCTATTACACTGTTATGTTCACAATTACGACATTTGCATAACCTCACAGTTTTTCACCAACTTATTGCAGTACAGAACGCTGTATCTCGCATACTGACATTGTTCTTTAAGGTTTCACGATGCTTGCATGCGCTTTAACGAGAATATCACAATAAAGCAGTTTCGCACTTGTAACGACACAAGACGCAGTATCTGGCTAGTTTATGCCATTTTGTGTGCTTTCACAATATTTCACCTATCGCAGTTTCGTACTCGCAATAAAACAACACTATCTCGTTAGATGACATCGTTTTTGGTGGTTTCACGACGCTACCTAGCTCAAAGTAACCGAACCTTCGCACTTCTATCGTTAGAAAACGTTTTATTCGCTACTTTACAATGTTTTCTACAAGATTACGACGGTTTCATGCGCTTTCACATTAGATATCGCAGTTCCCGACTTGTAATGGTGAAAAACACAGCATCTCACTAAGTGACATTGTTTAATGCGGTTTTAGCGCGGTTCATATCTTAACCTAACCTAACCTTACCTAACCCAACCTAACCTAACCTAACCTAACCAAACCTTACCTAACATACCCTAACCTAACCTAACCTAACCTAACCAAACCTAACCTAACCTAACCTAACGTAACCTAACCTAACCTAACCTAACCTAACGACGGTTGCAAGCGCTTTCACATTAGATACCGCAGTTCCCGACTTGTAATGGTGAAAAACACTGCATCTCACTGAGTGACATTGTTTAATGCGGTTTTACGACGGTTGATATGTCAACCTAACCTAACATTCGCACTTGTATCTTAAGACGCTCAATTACACTGTTTCGTTCCCAATTACGATATTTGCTTGACCTCACAGTTTCTCACGAACTTATTACAGTACAGAACGCTGTATCTCGCTAAATGACATCGTTCTTTAAGGTTTCACGATACTTGCGTGCGCTTTACCGAGAATGTCACAACATAGCAGTTTCGCACTTGTAACGGTACAACACGCAGTATTTGGCTTGTTCATGCCGTTTTGTGTGCTTTCACAACATTTCACCTATCGCAGTTTAATACTCGCAATAAAACAACACTATCTCGTTAGATGACGTCGTTTTTGGTAGTTTCACGACGCTACCTAGCTTAAACTAACCTAACCTAACCTAACCTTCGCACTTCTATCGTTAGAAAACGTTTTACTCGCAACTTTACAATGTTTTCTACAAGATTACGACGGTTTCATGCGCTTTCACATTAGATATCGCAGTTCCCGACTTGTAATGTTGAAAAACACTACATCTCACTAAGTGACATTGTTTAATGCGGTTTTACGACGGTTGATATGTCAACCTAACCTAACATTCGCACTTGTATCTAAAGACGCTCAATTACACTGTTTCGTTCACAATTACGATATTTGCTTGACCTCACAGTTTCTCACCAACTTATTACAGTACAGAACGCTGTATCTCGCTAAATGACATCGTTCTTTAAGGTTTCACGATACTTGCATGCGCTTTAACGAGAATATCACAATAAAGCAGTTTCGCACTTGTAACGGCACAAGACGCAGTATCTGGCTAGTTCATGCCATTTTGTGTGCTTTCCCAATATTAAACCTATCGCAGTTTCGTACTCGCAATAAAACAACACTATCTCGTTAGATGACATCGTTTTTGGTGGTTTCACGACGCTACCTAGCTCAAACTAACCGAACCTTCGCACTTCTACGTTAGAAAACGTTTTATTCGCTACTTTACACTGTTTTCTACAAGATTACGACGGTTTCATGCGCTTTCACATTAGATATCGCAGTTCCCGATTTGTAATGGTGAAAAACACAGCATCTCACTAAGTGACATTGTTTAATGCGGTTTTAGCGCGGTTCATATCTTAACCTAACCTAACCTTACCTAACCCAACCTAACCTAACCTAACCTAACCAAACCTTACCTAACATACCCTAACCTAACCTAACCTAACCTAACCAAACCTAACCTAACCTAACCTAACGACGGTTGCAAGCGCTTTCACATTAGATACCGCAGTTCCCGACTTGTAATGGTGAAAAACACTGCATCTCACTGAGTGACATTGTTTAATGCGGTTTTACGACGGTTCATATCTGAACCTAACCTAACATTCGCACTTGTATCCAAAGACGCTCAATTACACTGTTTCGTTCACAATTACGATATTTGCTTGACCTCACAGTTTCTCACCAACCTATTACAGTACAGAACGCTGTATCTCGCTAAATGACATCGTTCTTTAAGGTTTCACGATACTTGCATGCGCTTTAACGAGAATATCAAAATAAAGCAGTTTCGCACTTGTAAAGACACAAGACGCAGTATCTGGCTAGTTTATGCCATTTTGTGTGCTTTCACAATATTTCACCTATCGCAGTTTCGTACTCGCAATAAAACAACACTATCTCGTTAGATGACATCGTTTTTGGTGGTTTCACGACGCTACGTAGCTCAAACTAACCTAACCTTCGCACTTCTATCGTTAGAAAACGTTTTATTCGCTACTTTACAATGTTTTCTACAAGATTACGACGGTTTCATGCGCTTTCACATTAGATATCGCAGTTCCCGACTTGTAATGGTGAAAAACACAGCATCTCACTAAGTGACATTGTTTAATGCGGTTTTAGCGCGGTTCATATCTTAACCTAACCTAACCTAACCTAACCTAATTTAACCTAACCTAACCTCACCTAACCCAACCTATCCTAACCTAACCAAACCTTACCTAACCTAACCTAACCTAACCTAACCTAACCTAACCTAACCTAACGACGTTTGCAAGAGCTTTCACATTAGATATCGCAGTTCCCGACTTGTAATGGTGAAAAACACAGCATCTCACTAAGTGACATTGGTTATTGCGGTTTTAGCGCGGTTCATATCTTAACCTAACCTAACCTAACCTAACCCAACCTAACCTAACCTAACGTAACCTAACGACGTTTGCAAGCGCTTTCACATTAGATATCGCAGTTCCCGACTTGTAATGGTGAAAAACACTGCATCTCACTAAGTGACATTGTTTAATGCGGTTTTACGACGGTTCATATCTTAACCTAACCTAACATTCGTACTTGTATTGAAAAACGCTCTATTACACTGTTTCGTTCACAATTACGATATTTGCATAACCTCACAGTTTTTCACCAACTTATAGCAGTACAGAACGCTGTATCTCGCTAAATGACATTGTTCTTTGAGGTTTCACGATGCTTGCATGCGCTTTAACGAGAATATCACAATATAGCAGTTTCGCACTTGTAACGGTAGAACACGCAGTATTTGGCTTGTTCATGCCGTTTTGTGTACTTTCACAACATTTCACCTATCGCAGTTTAATACTCGCAATAAAACAACACTATCTCGTTAGATGACGTCGTTTTTTGGTAGTTTCACGACGCTACCTAGCTTAAACTAACCTAACCTATTCTAACCTTCGCACTTCTATCGTTAGAAAACGTTTTACTCGCAACTTTACAATGTTTTCTACAAGATTACGACGGTTTCATGCGCTTTCACATTAGATATTGCAGTTCCCCACTTTTAATGGTGAAAAACACTGCATCTCACTAAGTGACATTGTTTAATGCGGTTTTACGACGGTTGATATGTCAACCTAACCTAACATTCGCACTTGTATCCAAAGACGCTCAATTACACTGTTTCGTTCACAATTACGATATTTGCTTGACCTCACAGTTTCTCACCAACTTATTACAGTACAGAACGCTGTATCTCGCTAAATGACATCGTTCTTTAAGGTTTCACGATACTTGCATGCGCTTTAACTAGAATATCAATATAAAGCAGTTTCGCACTTGTAACGACACAAGACGCAGTATCTGGCTAGTTTATGCCATTTTGTGTGCTTTCACAATATTTCACCTATCGCAGTTTCGTACTCGCAATAAAACAACACTATCTCGTGAGATGACATCGTTTTTGGTGGTTTCACGACGCTACGTAGCTCAAACTAACCTAACCTTCGCACTTCTATCGTTAGAAAACGTTTTATTCGCTACTTTACAATGTTTTCTACAAGATTACGACGGTTTCATGCGCTTTCACATTAGATATCGCAGTTCCCGACTTGTAATGGTGAAAAACACAGCATCTCACTAAGTGACATTGTTTAATGCGGTTTTAGCGCGGTTCATATCTTAACGTAACCTAACCTAACCTAACCTAATTTAACCTAACCTAACCTTACCTAACCCAACCTAACCTAATCTAACCTAACCAAACCTTACCTAACATAACCTAACCAAACCTAACCTAACCTAACCTAACGTAACCTAACCTAACCTAACCTAACCTAACCTAACCTAACCTAACGACGTTTGCAAGCGCTTTCACATTAGATATCGCAGTTCCCGACTTGTAATGGTGAAAAACCCTGCATCTCACTAAGTGACATTGTTTAATGCGGTTTTACGACGGTTGATATCTCAACCTAACCTAACATTCGCACTTGTATCTAAATACGCTCAATTACACTGTTTCGTTCACAATTACGATATTTGCTTGACCTCACAGTTTCTCACCAACTTATTACAGTACAGAACGCTGTATCTCGCTAAATGACATCGTTCTTTAAGGTTTCACGATACTTGCATGCGCTTTAACGAGAATATCACAATAAAGCAGTTTCGCACTTGTAACGGCACAAGACGCAGTATCTGGCTAGTTCATGCCTTTTTGTGCGCTTTCCCAATATTTCACCTATCCCAGTTTCGTACTCGCAATAAAACAACACTATCTCGTTAGATGACATCGTTTTTGGTGGTTTCACGACGCTACCTAGCTCAAACTAACCTAACCTTCGCACTTCTATTGTTAGAAAACGTTTTATTCGCTACTTTACAATGTTTTCTACAAGATTACGACGGTTTCATGCGCTCTCACATTAGATATCGCAGTTCCCGACTTGTAATGGTGAAAAACACAGCATCTTACTAAGTGACACTGTTTAATGCGGTTTTAGCGCGGTTCATATCTTAACCTAACCTAACCTAACCTAACCCAACCTAACCCAACTCAACCCAACCTAACCTAATCTAACCTAACCTAACCTAACCTAACCTAACGTAACCTAACCTAACCTAACCTAACCTAACCTAACATAACCTAACGACGTTTGCAAGCGCTTTCACATTAAATATCGCAGTTCCCGACTTGTAATGGTGAAAAACACTGCATCTCACTAAGTGACATTGTTTAATGTGGTTTTACGACGGTTCATATCTTAACCTAACCTGACATTCGCACTTGTATCTAAAAACGCTCTATTACACTGTTATGTTCACAATTACGACATTTGCATAACCTCACAGTTTTTCACCAACTTATTGCAGTACAGAACGCTGTATCTCGCATACTGACATTGTTCTTTAAGGTTTCACGATGCTTGCATGCGCTTTAACGAGAATATCACAATAAAGCAGTTTCGCACTTGTAACGACACAAGACGCAGTATCTGGCTAGTTTATGCCATTTTGTGTGCTTTCACAATATTTCACCTATCGCAGTTTCGTACTCGCAATAAAACAACACTATCTCGTTAGATGACATCGTTTTTGGTGGTTTCACGACGCTACCTAGCTCAAAGTAACCGAACCTTCGCACTTCTATCGTTAGAAAACGTTTTATTCGCTACTTTACAATGTTTTCTACAAGATTACGATGGTTTCATGCGCTTTCACATTAGATATCGCAGTTCCCGACTTGTAATGGTGAAAAACACAGCATCTCACTAAGTGACATTGTTTAATGCGGTTTTAGCGCGGTTCATATCTTAACCTAACCTAACCTTACCTAACCCAACCTAACCTAACCTAACCTAACCAAACCTTACCTAACATACCCTAACCTAACCTAACCTAACCTAACCAAACCTAACCTAACCTAACCTAACGTAACCTAACCTAACCTAACCTAACCTAACGACGGTTGCAAGCGCTTTCACATTAGATACCGCAGTTCCCGACTTGTAATGGTGAAAAACACTGCATCTCACTGAGTGACATTGTTTAATGCGGTTTTACGACGGTTGATATGTCAACCTAACCTAACATTCGCACTTGTATCTTAAGACGCTCAATTACACTGTTTCGTTCCCAATTACGATATTTGCTTGACCTCACAGTTTCTCACGAACTTATTACAGTACAGAACGCTGTATCTCGCTAAATGACATCGTTCTTTAAGGTTTCACGATACTTGCGTGCGCTTTACCGAGAATGTCACAACATAGCAGTTTCGCACTTGTAACGGTACAACACGCAGTATTTGGCTTGTTCATGCCGTTTTGTGTGCTTTCACAACATTTCACCTATCGCAGTTTAATACTCGCAATAAAACAACACTATCTCGTTAGATGACGTCGTTTTTGGTAGTTTCACGACGCTACCTAGCTTAAACTAACCTAACCTAACCTAACCTTCGCACTTCTATCGTTAGAAAAGGTTTTACTCGCAACTTTACAATGTTTTCTACAAGATTACGACGGTTTCATGCGCTTTCACATTAGATATCGCAGTTCCCGACTTGTAATGTTGAAAAACACTACATCTCAATAAGTGACATTGTTTAATGCGGTTTTACGACGGTTGATATGTCAACCTAACCTAACATTCGCACTTGTATCTAAAGACGCTCAATTACACTGTTTCGTTCACAATTACGATATTTGCTTGACCTCACAGTTTCTCACCAACTTATTACAGTACAGAACGCTGTATCTCGCTAAATGACATCGTTCTTTAAGGTTTCACGATACTTGCATGCGCTTTAACGAGAATATCACAATAAAGCAGTTTCGCACTTGTAACGGCACAAGACGCAGTATCTGGCTAGTTCATGCCATTTTGTGTGCTTTCCCAATATTAAACCTATCGCAGTTTCGTACTCGCAATAAAACAACACTATCTCGTTAGATGACATCGTTTTTGGTGGTTTCACGACGCTACCTAGCTCAAACTAACCGAACCTTCGCACTTCTACGTTAGAAAACGTTTTATTCGCTACTTTACACTGTTTTCTACAAGATTACGACGGTTTCATGCGCTTTCACATTAGATATCGCAGTTCCCGATTTGTAATGGTGAAAAACACAGCATCTCACTAAGTGACATTGTTTAATGCGGTTTTAGCGCGGTTCATATCTTAACCTAACCTAACCTTACCTAACCCAACCTAACCTAACCTAACCTAACCAAACCTTACCTAACATACCCTAACCTAACCTAACCTAACCTAACCAAACCTAACCTAACCTAACCTAACCTAACCTAACCTAACCTAACCTAACGACGGTTGCAAGCGCTTTCACATTAGATACCGCAGTTCCCGACTTGTAATGGTGAAAAACACTGCATCTCACTGAGTGACATTGTTTAATGCGGTTTTACGACGGTTCATATCTGAACCTAACCTAACATTCGCACTTGTATCCAAAGACGCTCAATTACACTGTTTCGTTCACAATTACGATATTTGCTTGACCTCACAGTTTCTCACCAACCTATTACAGTACAGAACGCTGTATCTCGCTAAATGACATCGTTCTTTAAGGTTTCACGATACTTGCATGCGCTTTAACGAGAATATCAAAATAAAGCAGTTTCGCACTTGTAAAGACACAAGACGCAGTATCTGGCTAGTTTATGCCATTTTGTGTGCTTTCACAATATTTCACCTATCGCAGTTTCGTACTCGCAATAAAACAACACTATCTCGTTAGATGACATCGTTTTTGGTGGTTTCACGACGCTACGTAGCTCAAACTAACCTAACCTTCGCACTTCTATCGTTAGAAAACGTTTTATTCGCTACTTTACAATGTTTTCTACAAGATTACGACGGTTTCATGCGCTTTCACATTAGATATCGCAGTTCCCGACTTGTAATGGTGAAAAACACAGCATCTCACTAAGTGACATTGTTTAATGCGGTTTTAGCGCGGTTCATATCTTAACCTAACCTAACCTAACCTAACCTAATTTAACCTAACCTAACCTCACCTAACCCAACCTAACCTAACCTAACCAAACCTTACCTAACCTAACCTAACCTAACCTAACCTAACCTAACCTAACCTAACCTAACGACGTTTGCAAGAGCTTTCACATTAGATATCGCAGTTCCCGACTTGTAATGGTGAAAAACACAGCATCTCACTAAGTGACATTGGTTATTGCGGTTTTAGCGCGGTTCATATCTTAACCTAACCTAACCTAACCTAACCTAACCCAACCTAACCTAACCTAACGTAACCTAACGACGTTTGCAAGCGCTTTCACATTAGATATCGCAGTTCCCGACTTGTAATGGTGAAAAACACTGCATCTCACTAAGTGACATTGTTTAATGCGGTTTTACGACGGTTCATATCTTAACCTAACCTAACATTCGTACTTGTATTGAAAAACGCTCTATTACACTGTTTCGTTCACAATTACGATATTTGCATAACCTCACAGTTTTTCACCAACTTATTGTAGTACAGAACGCTGTATCTCGCTAAATGACATCGTTCTTTAAGGTTTCACTATGCTTGCATGCGCTTTAACGAGAATATCACATTACAGCAGTTTCGCACTTGTAACGGTACAACACGCAGTATCTGGCTTGTTCAAGCCGTTTTGTGTACTTTCACAACATTTCACCTATTGCAGTTTCGTACATGCAATAAAACAACACTATCTCGTTAGATGACGTCCTTTTTGGTGGTCTCACGACGCTACATAGCTTAAACTAACATAACTCAAGCTAACCTTCCCACTTCTATCGTTAGAAAACGTTTTACTCGCAACTTTACAATGTTTTCTACAAGATTACGACGGTTTCATGCGCTTTCACATTAGATATCGTAGTTCCCGACTTGTAATGTTGAAAAACACTAAATCTTACTAAGTGACATTGTTTAATGCGGTTTTACGACGGTTCATACCTTAACCTAACGTAACCTAACCTAACCTAACCCAACCTAACCTAACATAACCTAACGTAACCTAACCTAACCTAACCCAACCTAACCTAACATAACCTAACCTAACCTAACCTAACCAAACCTAACCTAACCTAACCTAACCTTACCTAACCTAACCAAATTATCCTTACCTAACCTAACCTAACCTAACGTAACCTAACCTAACCTAACCTAACGTAACCTAACCTAACCTAACGTAACCTAACCTAACCTAACCTAACCCAACTCAACCCAACCTAACCTAACCTAACCTAACCTAACCTAACCTAACCTAACGACGGTTGCAAGCGCTTTCACATTCGATATCGCAGTTCCCGACTTTTAATGGTGAAAAACACTGCATCTCACTAATTGACATTGTTTAATGCGGTTTTACGACGGTTCATAACTTAACCTAACATTCGCACTTGTATCTAAAGACGCTCAATTACACTGTTTCGTTCACAATTACGATATTTGCTTGACCTCACAGTTTCTCACCAACTTATTACAGTACAGAACGCTGTATCTCGCTAAATGACATCGTTCTTTAAGGTTTCACGATACTTGCATGCGCTTTAACGAGAATATCACAATAAAGCAGTTTCGCACTTGTAACGGCACAAGACGCAGTATCTGGCTAGTTCATGCCATTTTGTGTGCTTTCCCAATATTTCACCTATCGCAGTTTCGTACTCGCAATAAAACAACACTATCTCGTTAGATGACATCGTTTTTGGTGGTTTCACGACGCTACCTAGCTCAAACTAACCGAACCTTCGCACTTCTATCGTTAGAAAACGTTTTATTCGCTACTTTACAATGTTTTCTACAAGATTACGACGGTTTCATGGGCTTTCACATTAGATCTCGCAGTTCCCGACTTGTAATGGTGAAAAACACAGCATCTCACTAAGTGACATTGTTTAATGCGGTTTTAGCGCGGTTCATATCTTAACCTATCCTAACCTTACCTAACCCAACCTAACCTAACCTAACCTAACCAAACCTTACCTAACATACCCTAACCTAACCTAACCTAACCTAACCTAACCTAACCAAACCTAACCTAACCTAACCTAACCTAACGTAACCTAACCTAACCTAACCTAACCTAACCTGACGACGGTTGCAAGCGCTTTCACATTAGATATCGCAGTTCCCGACTTGTAATGGTGAAAAACACTGCATCTCACTGAGTGACATTTTTTATGCGTTTTTACGACGGTTCATATCTTAACCTAACCTAACATTCGCACTTGTATCCAAAGACGCTCAATTACACTGTTTCGTTCACAATTACGATATTTGCTTGACCTCACAGTTTCTCACCAACTTATTACAGTACAGAACGCTGTATCTCGCTAAATGACATCGTTCTTTAAGGTTTCACGATTCTTGCATGCGCTTTAACGAGAATATCACATTAAAGCAGTTTCGCACTTGTAACGGTACAACACGCAGTATCTGGCTTGTTCATGCCGTTTTGTGTACTTTCACAACATTTCACCTATTGCAGTTTCGTACATGCAATAAAACAACACTATCTCGTTAGATGACGTCCTTTTTGGTGGTCTCACGACGCTACATAGCTTAAACTAACATAACTCAAGCTAACCTTCGCACTTCTATCGTTAGAAAACGTTTTACTCGCAACTTTACAATGTTTTCTACAAGATTACGACGGTTTCATGCGCTTTCACATTAGATAACGTAGTTCCCGACTTGTTATGTTGAAAAACACTACTTCTCACTAAGTGACATTGTTTAATGTGGTTTTACGACGGTTGATATCTCAACCTAACCTAACATTCGCACTTGTATCTAAATACGCTCAATTACACTGTTTCGTTCACAATTACGATATTTGCTTGACCTCACAGTTTCTCACCAACTTATTACAGTACAGAACGCTGTATCTCGCTAAATGACATCGTTCTTTAAGGTTTCACGATACTTGGATGCGCTTTAACGAGAATATCACAATAAAGCAGTTTCGCACTTGTAACGGCACAAGACGCAGTATCTGGCTAGTTCATGCCTTTTTGTGCGCTTTCCCAATATTTCACCTATCCCAGTTTCGTACTCGCAATAAAACAACACTATCTCGTTAGATGACATCGTTTTTGGTGGTTTCACGACGCTACCTAGCTCAAACTAACCTAACCTTCGCACTTCTATTGTTAGAAAACGTTTTATTCGCTACTTTACAATGTTTTTACAAGATTACGACGGTTTCATGCGCTTTCACATTAGATATCGCAGTTCCCGACTTGTAATGGTGAAAAACACAGCATCTTACTAAGTGACATTGTTTAATGCGGTTTTAGCGCGGTTCATATCTTAACCTAACCTAACCTAACCTAACCCAACCCAACTCAACCCAACCTAACCTAATCTAACCTAACCTAACCTAACCTAACCTAACCTAACGTAACCTAACCTATCCTAACCTAACCTAACCTAACCTAACATAACCTAACGACGTTTGCAAGCGCTTTCACATTAGATATCGCAGTTCCCGACTTGTAATGGTGAAAAACACTGCATCTCACTAAGTGACATTGTTTAATGTGGTTTTACGACGGTTCATATCTTAACCTAACCTGACATTCGCTCTTGTATCTAAAAACGCTCTATTACACTGTTATGTTCACAATTACGATATTTGCATAACCTCACAGTTTTTCACCAACTTATTGCAGTACAGAACGCTGTATCTCGCTAAATGACATTGTTCTTTAAGGTTTCACGATGCTTGCATGCGCTTTAACGAGAATATCACAATATAGCAGTTTCGCACTTGTAACGGTAGAACACGCAGTATTTGGCTTGTTCATGCCGTTTTGTGTGCTTTCACGACATCTCACCTATCGCAGTTTAATACTCGCAATAAAACAACACTATCTCGTTAGATGACGTCGTTTTTGGTAGTTTCACGACGCTACCTAGCTTAAACTAACCTAACCTAACCTAACCTTCGCACTTCTATCGTTAGAAAACGTTTTACTCGCAACTTTACAATGTTTTCTACAAGATTACGACGGTTTCATGCGCTTTCACATTAGATATCGTAGTTGCCGACTTGTAATGTTGAAAAACACTACATCTCACTAAGTGACATTGTTTAATGCGGTTTTACGACGGTTGATATGTCAACCACACCTAACATTCGCACTTGTATCTAAAGACGCTCAATTACACTATTTCGTTCACAATTACGATATTTGCATAACCTCACAGTTTTTCACCAACTTATTGCAGTACAGAACGCTGTATCTCGCTAAATGACATCGTTCTTTAAGGTTTCACGATACTTGCATGCGCTTTAACGAGAATATCACAATAAAGCAGTTTCGCACTTGTAACGACACAAGACGCAGTATCTGGCTAGTTTATGCCATTTTGTGTGCTTTCACAATATTTCACCTATCGCAGTTTCGTACTCGCAATAAAACAACACTATCTCGTTAGATGACATCGTTTTTGGTGGTTTCACGACGCTACCTAGCTCAAACTAACCGAACCTTCGCACTTCTATCGTTAGAAAACGTTTTATTCGCTACTTTACAATGTTTTCTACAAGATTACGACGGTTTCATGCGCTTACACATTAGATATCGCAGTTCCCGACTTGTAATGGTGAAAAACACAGCATCTCACTAAGTGACATTGTTTAATGCGGTTTTAGCGCGGTTCATATCTTAACCTAACCTAACCTTACCTAACCCAACCTAACCTAACCTAACCTAACCAAACCTTACCTAACATACCCTAACCTAACCTAACATAACCTAACCAAACCTAACCTAACCTAACCTAACGTAACCTAACTTAACCTAACCTAACCTAACGACGGTTGCAAGCGCTTTCACTTTAGATACCGCAGTTCCCGACTTGTAATGGTGAAAAACACTGCATCTCACTGAGTGACATTGTTTAATGCGGTTTTACGACGGTTCATATCTTAACCTAATCTAACATTCGCACTTGTATCCAAAGACGCTCAATTACACTGTTTCGTTCACAATTACGATATTTGCTTGACCTCACAGTTTCTCACCAACTTATTACAGTACAGAACGCTGCATCTCGCTAAATGACATCGTTCTTTAAGGTTTCACGATACTTGCATGCGCTTTAACGAGAATATCACAATAAAGCAGTTTCGCACTTGTAACGACACAAGACGCAGTATCTGGCTAGTTTATGCCATTTTGTGTGCTCTCACAATATTTCACCTATCGCAGTTTCGTACTCGCAATAAAACAACACTATCTCGTTAGATGACATCGTTTTTGGTGGTTTCACGACGCTACGTAGCTCAAACTAACCTAACCTTCGCACTTCTATCGTTAGAAAACGTTTTATTCGCTACTTTACAATGTTTTCTACAAGATTACGACGGTTTCATGCGCTTTCACATTAGATATCGCAGTTCCCGACTTGTAATGGTGAAAAACACTGCATCTCACTAAGTGACATTGTTTAATGCGGTTTTACGACGGTTCATATCTTAACCTAACCTAACATTCGTACTTGTATTGAAAAACGCTCTATTACACTGTTTCGTTCACAATTACGATATTTGCATAACCTCACAGTTTTTCACCAACTTATTGCAGTACAGAACGCTGTATCTCGCTAAATGACATCGTTCTTTAAGGTTTCACGATGCTTGCATGCGCTTTAACGAGAATATCACATTATAGCAGTTTCGCACTTGTAACGGTACAACACGCAGTATCTGGCTTGTTCAAGCCGTTTTGTGTACTTTCACAACATTTCACCTATTGCAGTTTCGTACATGCAATAAAACAACACGTATCTCGTTAGATGACGTCCTTTTTGGTGGTCTCACGACGCTACATAGCTTAAACTAACATAACTCAAGCTAACCTTCGCACTTCTATCGTTAGAAAACGTTTTACTCGCAACTTTACAATGTTTTCTACAAGATTACGACGGTTTCATGCGCTTTCACATTAGATATCGTAGTTCCCGACTTGTAATGTTGAAAAACACTACATCTCACTAAGTGACATTGTTTAATGCGGTTTTACGACGGTTGATATCTCAACCTAACCTAACATTCGCACTTGTATCTAAATACGCTCAATTACACTGTTTCGTTCACAATTACGATATTTGCTTGACCTCACAGTTTCTCACCAACCTATTACAGTACAGAACGCTGTATCTCGCTAAATGACATCGTTCTTTAAGGTTTCACGATACTTGCATGCGCTTTAACGAGAATATCACAATAAAGCAGTTTCGCACTTGTAACGGCACAAGACGCAGTATCTGGCTAGTTCATGCCATTTTGTGTGCTTTCCCAATATTTCACCTATCGCAGTTTCGTACTCGCAATAAAACAACACTATCTCGTTAGATGACATCGTTTTTGGTGGCTTCACGACGCTACCTAGCTCAAACTAACCGAACCTTCGCACTTCTATCGTTAGAAAACGTTTTATTCGCTACTTTACAATGTTTTCTACAAGATTACGACGGTTTCATGCGCTTTCACATTAGATATCGCAGTTCCCGACTTGTAATGGTGAAAAACACAGCATCTCACTAAGTGACATTGTTTAATGCGGTTTTAGCGCGGTTCATATCTTAACCTAACCTAACCTTACCTAACCCAACCTAACCTAACCTAACCTAACCAAACCTTACCTAACATCCCTAACCTAACCTAACCTAACCTAACCAAACCTAACCTAACCTAACCTAACGTAACCTAACCTAACCTAACCTAACCTAACCTAACGACGTTTGCAAGCGCTTTCACATTAGATATCGCAGTTCCCGACTTGTAATGGTGAAAAACACTGCATTTCACTAAGTGACATTGTTTAATGCGGTTTTACGACGGTTCATATCTTAACCTAACCTAACATTCGCACTTGCATTAAAAAACGCTCTATTACACTTTTTCGTTCACAATTAGGATATTTGCATAACCTCACAGTTTTTCACCAACTTACTGCAGTACAGAACGCTGTATCTCGCTAAATGAAATCGTTCTTTAAGGTTTCACGATGCTTGCATGCGCTTCAACGAGAATATCACAACATAGCAGTTTCGCACTTGTAACGGTACAACACGCAGTATTTGGCTTGTTCATGCCGTTTTGTGTGCTTTCACAACATTTCACCTATCGCAATTTCGTACTCGCAATAAAACAACACTATCTCGTTAGATGACGTTGTTTTTGGTAGTTTCACGACGCTACCTAGCTTAAACTAACATAACTCAACCTAACATAACCTTCGCACTTCTATCGTTAGAAAACGTTTTACTCGCTACTTTACATTGCTTTCTACAACATTACGACGGTTTCAAGCGCTTTCACATTAGATATCACAGTTCCCAACTTGTAAAGGTGAAAAACACTGCATCTCACTAAGTGACGTTGTTTAATGCGGTTTTACGACGGTTCATACCTTAACCTAACGTAACCTAACCTAACCTAACCTTACCAAACCTAACCTAACCTAACCTAACCCAACCCAACCCAACCTAACCTAACCTAACCTAACCTAAACTAACCTAACCCAACCTAACCTAACCTAACCTAACCTAACCCAACCCAACCCAACCCCAACCTAACCTAACCTAAGCTAACCTAACCAAACCTAACCAAACCTAACCTAACCTAACTTAACCTAACCTAACGTAACCTAACCTAACCTAACCTATTCTAACGTAACCTAACCTTACCTGACCTAACCTAGCCTAACGTAACCTAACCTAACCTAACATAACCTAACGTAACCTAACCTAACCTAACCTAACGTAACCTAACCTAACCTAACCCAACCTAACCCAACCCAACCCAACCCAACAACACCCAACCCAACAACGCCCAACCCAACCTAACCTAACCTAACCTTACCTAACCTAACCTAACCTAACGTAACCTAACCTAACCTAACCTAACCTAACCTAACCTAACCTAACCCAACCTAACCTAACCTAACCTAACCTAACCCAACTCAACCCAACCTAACCTAATCTAACCTAACCTAACCTAACCTAACAAAACCTAACCTAACCTAACCTAACGACGGTTGCAAGCGCTTTCACATTAGATATCGCAGTTCCCGACTTTTAATGGTGAAAAACACTGCATCTCACTAATTGACATTGTTTAATGCGGTTTTACGACGGTTCATATCTTAACCTAACCTAACATTCGCACTTGTATCTAAAAACACTTTATTACACTGTTTTGTTCACAATTACGATATTTGCATAACCTCACAGTTTTTCACCAACTTATTGCAGTACAGAACGTTGTATCTCGCTAAATGACATATTTCTTTAAGGTTTCACGATACTTGCATGCGCTTTACCGAGAATGTCAAAACATAGCAGTTTCGCACTTGTAACGGTACAACACGCAGTATTTGGCTTGTTCATGCCGTTTTGTGTGCTTTCACAACATTTTACCTATCGCAGTTTTGTACTCGCAATAAAACAACACTATCTCGTTAGATGACGTCGTTTTTGGTAGTTTCACGACGCTACCTAGCTTAAACTAACCTAACCTAACCTAACCTTCGCACTTCTATCGTTAGAACACGTTTTACTCGCAACTTTACAATGTTTTCTACAAGATTACGACGGTTTCATGCGCTTTCACATTAGATATCGTAGTTCCCGACTTGTAATGTTGAAAAACACTACATCTCACTAAGTGACATTGTTTAATGCGGTTTTACGACGGTTGATATGTCAACCTAACCTAACATTCGCACTTGTATCTAAAGACGCTCAATTACACTGTTTCGTTCACAATTACGATATTTGCTTGACCTCACAGTTTCTCACCAACTTATTACAGTACAGAACGCTGTATCTCGCTAAATGACATCGTTCTTTAAGGTTTCACGATACTTGCATGCGCTTTACCGAGAATGTCAAAACATAGCAGTTTCGCACTTGTAACGGTACAACACGCAG